>NW_027199784.1:0-28103 GCF_038502225.1 Cherax quadricarinatus | reverse complement strand
CAGAAGACCAGTACAGTAACACACAAGACCAGTACTGCAGCACAGAAGACCAGTACAGTAACACACAAGACCAGTACTGCAGCACAGAAGACCAGTACAGTAACACACAAGACCAGTACTGCAGCACAGAAGACCAGTACTGCAGCACAGAAGACCAGTACAGTAACACAGAAGACCAGTACAGTAACACACAAGACCAGTACTGTAACACAGAAGACCAGTACTGTAACACAGAAGACCAGTACAGTAACACAGAAGACCAGTACTGCAGCACAGAAGAGAACAGTACAGTACATACCTGCTACTCGCTACGCTTGCTTGTATTATATATCACCGAGTGTAATTTTGGCTGAATTACCTAGTATTGGATATTTCACGATGATAGAATGGCTCAAGGGAATCCTCATTAATTTTTTTTTAAATTCTGTAGAGGATTTTTTTCACATATTTAAGGTAATTCCGGCAAAAAATAATAGTTTAAGGAAACTTTTTTTTTTTAAGAGAAACAGTGTCTTAGAGATATGGAAATGTTTGGGAAGAGAGACTATTAATAATAGGAAGGGGAAGGATAGAGATATGGAAATGTTTGGGAAGAGAGACTATCAATAACAGGAAGGGGAAGGATAGAGATATGGAAATGTTTGGGAAGAGAGACTATCAATAACAGGAAGGGGAAGGATAGAGATATGGAAATGTTTGGGAAGAGAGACTATCAATAACAGGAAGGGGAAGGATAGGATTAAGACAGAAGAGAGTTGTGTGCTGACAGAAAGACAGGTAAGAAAACTTAAGTGGCTTAATCACTTTAAACGGGTTTTAGGACAGTGGCTTCTGTCACAGTGACTTGTGTTGTTTTATTATTTAACACCAGAACGAGCTTTATAAAGACGGGCTTTTTTGTCTTATGTACATCACTTATACCAATGGAAAGTTTGTTCTTGTCTTTGAGTGTTGAAAATAACATCGTATTGTCACTCAGACACCTGAAAAAAGTGTAGGACAGAATAACAACTAAATATTATACGAACTAATTACTAATTCCTGTACGGACTACTGTTTATTATTATTATTATTATTATTATTATTATTATTATTATTATTATTATTATTATTATTATTATTAGGGTATTATTACTATTATTACTGAATATTAGTTCTAAGAATTCCTGTGCAGAGTCACTAAGGATATCTACCGTCTCACGTGACTGTCGGTTCATTACTCAGAATAAAGTACAATGTGTTATACGAATGTGATGTCAAGTAATGTTCTGTAGTGATATGTGATTGTATGTGATTATGCGACATAGGTCCAATCACTGTAACATAAAATATCGGGAACTGGCTGTCTCCAGGTTCTCTACACATATGCTGCTATGTATGATAATTCTATGTAACTGTATTTGTGTGTACCTGAATAAACTTACTTACTTATTCCTTAGAACCGACGCAGCAGAAGTCATGGAACTGACACTCTGACGCCATCTCCCCTCAAGGAAGGTTCCTTGATGTTGGTGAGGGGCTCTTGATTTAGGAAATTGTATCTGTGCTCTAGTTCCTTGAATTAAGCCTGAATGCCTTCCACATCCCTCCCCAGGCGCTGTATAATCCTCCGGGTTTAGCGCTTCCCCTTGATTATAATAATAATAATCTGACGCCATCTTCGTTATGACGCCGTCTTCTTTATGACGCCATCTTCTTTATGACGCCATCTTCTTTATGATGCCATCTTCTTTATGACGCCATCTTCTTTATGACGCCATCTTCTTTATGACGCCATCTTCTTTATGACGCCATCTTCTTTATGATGCCATCTTCTTTGTGACGCCATCTTCTTTATGACGCCATCTTCTTTATGACGCCATTTTCTTTGTGACGCCATCTTCTTTATGACGCCATCTTCTTTATGACGCCATCTTCTTTATGACGCCATCTTCTTTATGATGCCATCTTCTTTGTGACGCCATCTTCTTTATGACGCCATCTTCTTTATGACGCCATTTTCTTTGTGACGCCATCTTCTTTATGATGCCATCTTCTTTATGACGCCATCTTCTTTATGACGCCATTTTCTTTGTGACGCCATCTTCTTTATGATGCCATCTTCTTTATGACGCCATCTTCTTTATGACGCCATCTTCTTTATGACGCCATCTTCTTTATGATGCCATCTTCTTTATGACGCCATCTTCTTTATGACGCCATTTTCTTTGTGACGCCATCTTCTTTATGACGCCATCTTCTTTATGACGCCATCTTCTTTATGACGCCATCTTCTTTATGACGCCATCTTCTTTATGATGCCATCTTCTTTATGACGCCATCTTCTTTATGACGCCATCTTCTTTATGACGCCATTGGTGGCCTGTTGACCGCACTTGTGATGATTTCTCTTTGTTGTTTTATAATACTTCGGAGAACTAATAAGAGAGAATTTCTTAACACATGACCGAAGCAACTAACATACTTCGATCACTTCTGGTGATACAGTATTTTATGGAATATCACTAATCTCACTCCTCTCTCAGATCTCGTAACTTGGTGATCGTTTTGCACACGCAATTAATTCTTAATGGTTATAATTATTATCATATTTTTTAAAGTGGTGGAATGGTAAGCTAGCTGAAGGTCTCGGTCACATGACCGAAACCTTCCAAGTGACAGTAGACGTGCTTATATCTGATAGCTTCAGGTGGATAACTTCCGTCGTGGATATTTTGCAGATAGCTGTTACTGTTGGCTCTGCTGTCATTCCCTTTTGGTAGTTACACTTCATAGTGTGCCAGACTTTCAAGCATAGTCATTATTTTTGTATGTTTTTGTAGTCATTACTATGCATATATTAATTAATCTTGTGGTTCATTACTGTTAATGGATAAGGTCATTATTCTACCTAAGGTTATAAATAATTTCAATGATTATTAAAAGTAAGAATTATTATATTTCGCATATTATTTTAATATCGCTATTCTAAGGAAACTCTCTGACAGCTTATCATATATCTTATATATTATATAGTATTATATTTTATATAATATATAATTAAATTTACTAAATAATATAAATAAATTTATCTCTGTAAAACAAGACATATAATTAACCTCGTTGATCAATAGCTTCTGATACTAAATTTTATATCAGTTCTAATTAAATTTTTGATATTCCGTTATTACTGTCAGTGCTGATACGTCATATTACTTAAATAGCAAAAATCAAATAATCTGAATAAGATTGTCTTAGATTGCTCAAAAAATTTTGAGGTTCTTTTAATTTTAAAGAAATTGAATGGACTGGAAAGTACAGTTGCTTTTGTAAACTCTTATTGGATGTCCATGAGAGGATCATCATCTGGAAGGCTCATTTGTTTTCCCCTTTTCTCCCATTGTTTGGTAGCTTTCTGGAAATATCACATTTGTTATTATTCCAGAGAGATTCGCCTCTGTAAGAGCTCTAATATCAGATTTTTTCTCTCATGCTCTGTCTTTCGTGTTTTCACATTTGTGGGGGATTCCATATACAGTTGGGTATCACACTGATTTTTCTGTCTTTTGCTGCTCTCTAAGCTGCTTTCCTTCTTTACTTCACGATAAAATGAGACGAATTGTGTGTGGTGTAGGGTCATTATCTGAATTCTTTTCATCTGCTGAATTTTCCCCCATGCAAAAAAATTAGTCAGACCCTTGATTCATTCCTCTGCTTCTGCTGCCTTCACTTTGACTCTGTTCTGCCTTAATATACATTGTGCTGAATTTGAAAGAGCTCCTCTGCTTCGATTTGCTCTTAATCTCTAGATTCGCTGTTTCTGGGCTTGTAAACAATATTCTTCATGGTCTTGTTCTAGATTCCTTGTTTCTGGGCTTGTAAACAATATTTATTATGGTCTTGTTCTAGATTCCTTGTTTCTGGCCTTGTAAACAATATTCTTTATGGTCTTGTTCTAGATTCATTGTTTCTGGGCTTGTAAGCAATATTCTTCATTGACTTGTTCTTTATGGGTGGTTATGGGTAGACAGCAACCTGGGTGGTTGCTGTCTACCAACCTACTACCTATATATATATATATATATATATATATATATATATATATATATATATATATATATATATATATATATATATATATATATATATATATATATCGTGCCGAATAGGCAGAACTTGCCATCTTGGCTTAAATAGCAACGCTCATCTTGCCATATAAGACAAGTGAAAATTTGTGTATGCAATAATTTCGCCAAAATCATTCTGAACCTAACGAAAAAAATATATTTCACAGGGTTTGTTTAGTATTAAATTATTGTAAACAAATCTAAAATATATTTAGTTGGGTTAGGCTAAAATAAATTGCTCTTGTTATAATAAGGTTAGGTAAGTTTTCTAAGATTCTTTTGGTGCAAAATTAAATTTTTTTACATTAACATTAATGAAAAAAATATATCTTTAAACGTATAAGAGAAAATTATAGAAAGGACTTAATTTTAAATGAGTTCTTGCTAATCGACCAGTTTTACATATTCGGCACGACATATATATATATATATATTTCAACAAGTCGTTCGTCCCCACCGAGGCAGGGTGACCCAAAAGAAAATCCCCAAAAAGAAAATATTTTCATCATCATTCAACACTTTCACCTCACTCATACATAATCACTGTCTTTGCAGAGACGCTCAGACACAACAGTTAATGAAGCATATATAAAGATACACAACATATCCCTCCAAACTTCCAATATCCCAAACCCATCCTTTAAAGTGCAGACATTGTACTTCCCATTTCCAGGACTTAATTAAGTCCGGCTATATAAAAATAACCAGTTTCCCTGAATCCCTTCACTAAATATTACCCTGCTCACACTCCAACAGCTCGTCAGGTCCCAAAACTATTCGTTTCCCTTCACTCCTATTTAACACGCTTACGCACGCTTGCTCGAAGTCCAAGCCTCCTACAGACTTATACGCTCTCCATGTCATTCTACTTTGATCCAATCTCTCTAAATGACCAAACCACCTCAACAACCCCTCTTCAGCCCTCCACACCTCCTAATTTTCATACTCCGACTTCTCTGCATAATATTTACATCACACATTGCCCTTAGACAGGACATCTCCACTGCCTCCAACTGCCTCCTCGCTACAGCATTTACAACCCAAGCTTAGTAGTGTTGGTACCACTATACTTTCATACATTCCCTTCTTTGCCTCCATAGAAAACGTTCTTTGTCTCCACATATACCTCAACACACCACTCACCTTTTTTTCTTCATCAGTTCTATGGGTTAACCTCATCCTTCATAAACCCATCCGCTGACAAGTCAGCTCCCAAATATCTGAAAACATTCTCTACAGTACCTCCATACTCCATCTCTCCAATGTGATATCCAATTTTTCCTTATCTAAATCATTTAATACCCTTATCACATTACTCTTATCTATGTTTAGTTTCAACTTTCTACTTTTACACACTCTTCCAAATTCGTTCGCTAACCTTTGCAACTTTTCTTTAGAATCACACATAAGCACAGTATTATCAGCAAAAAGTAATTGTGTCAACTCTCATTTTGAATTTGATTCTCCATAATTTAATCCCACCCCTCTCCCCAACTCTCTAGCATTTACTTGAGCCTACTATTCATAAAAACAGTGTCTCCTGGATGGTATGTTGCAACATCTGCCACTGTTGTATCCAACAGTGTCTCCTGGATGGTGTGTGTTACTGTTGTAAATACTGTTCATATAATGCTTCAATGTAAGTGTCTCCTGGATGGTGTGTGTTACTGTTGTAATAATAACCCTACCGAACAGTGTCTCCTGGATGGTGTTGTGTTACTGTTGTATACAAATATTGAACAAAAGTATCAGTGTCTCCATGGATGGTGTGTGTTACTGTTGTAGGAACAGTGTCTCCTGGATGGTGTGTTACTGTTGTAGGTTGTAACAGTGTCTCCTGGATGGTGTGTGTTACTGTTGTAGGTCTCCTGGATGGTGTGTGTTACTGTTGTAGTGTCTCCTGGATGGTGTGTGTTACTGTTGTAGGAACAGTGTCTCCTGGATGGTGTGTGTTATTGTTGTAGGAACAATGTCTCCTGGATGGTGTGCGTTACTGCTGTAGGTACAGTGTCTCCTGGACGGTGTGTGTGTTGATGTTGTAGGTAAAGTGTTTCCTGGATAGTGCGTGTGTTACTGTTGTAGTTACAGTGTCTCCTGGATGGTGTGTGTTACTGTTGTAGGTGCAGTGTCTCCTGGATGGTGTATATGTTACTGTTGTAGGTACAGTGTCTCCTGGATGGTGTGTGTTGCTGTTGTAGGTAGAGTGTCTCCTGGATGGTGTGTATTGTAGGACTGTTGTATGCATGGTGTGTGTTACAGTGTCTCCTGGATGGTGTGTGTTACTGTTGTAGGTGCAGTGTCTCCTGGATGTTGTGTGTTACTGTTGTAGATACAGTGTCTCCTGGATGTTGTGTGTTACTGTTGTAGGTATAGTGTCTCCTGGATGTTGTGTGTTACTGTTGTAGGTATAGTGTTTCCTGGATGTTGTGTGTTACTGTTGTAGGTATAGTGTCTCCTGGATGTTGTGTGTTACTGTTGTAGGTATAGTGTTTCCTGGATGGTGTGTGTTACTGTTGTTGGAGTGTATGGTGTTGTCCTGGATGGTGTGTGTTTACTGTTGTAAGTGCAAGTGTCTCCTGGATGGTGTGTGTTACTATTGTAGGAACAGTGTCTCCTGGATGGTGTGTTACTGTTGTAGGAACAATGTCTCCTGGATGGTGTGTGTTCCTGTTGTAGGATCAGTGTCTCCTGGATGGTGTGTGTGTTACTGTTGTAGGTACAGTGTCTCCTGGATGGTGTGTGTTACTGTTGTAGGAACAGTGTCTCCTGGATGGTGTGTGTTACTGTTGTAGGAGCAGTGTCTCCTGGATGGTGTGTGTTACTGTTGTAGGAACAGTGTCTCCTGGAAGGTGAGTGTTACTGTTGAAGGAACAGTGTCTCCTGGATGGTGTGTGTTACTGTTGAAGGAACAGTGTCTCCTGGATGGTGTGTGTTATTGTTGTAGAGACAGTGTCTCCTGGATGGTGTGTGTTACTGTTGTTGGAACAGTGTCTCCAGGATGGTGTGTGTTACTGTTGTAGGATGAGTGTCTCCTGGACGGTTTGTGTTACAGTTGTTGGAACAGTGTCTCCAGGATGGTGTGTGTTACTGTTGTAGGATCAGTGTCTCCTGGATGGTGTGTGTTACTGTTCTTGGAACAGTGTCTCCAGGATGGGATGGTGTGTGTTACTGTTGTAGGAACAGTGTCTCCTGGATGGTGTGTGTTACTGTTGTAGGATCAGTGTCTCCTGGATGGTGTGTGTTACTGTTGTAGGAACAGTGTCTCCTGGATGGTGTGTGTTACTGTTGTAGGATCAGTGTCTCCTGGATGGTGTGTTACTGTTGTAGGAACAGTGTCTCCTGGATGGTGTGTGTTACTGTTGAAGGAACAGTGTCTCCTGGATGGTGTGTGTTACTGTTGTAGGAACAGTGTCTCCTGGATGGTGTGTGTTACTGTTGTAGGAACAGTGTCTCCTGGATGGTGTGTGTTACTGTTGTAGGAACAGTGTCTCCTGGATGGTGTGTGTTACTGTTGTTGGAACAATGTCTCCTGGATGGTGTGTGTTACTGTTGTAGGAACAGTGTCTCCTGGATGGTGTGTGTTACTGTTGTAGGAACAGTGTCTCCAGGATGGTGTGTGTTACTGATGTAGGAACAGTGTGTGTGTTACTCCTGGATGGTGTGTGTTATTGTTGTAGGATCAGTGTCTCCTGGATGGTGTGTGTTACTGTTGTAGGAACAGTGTCTCCTGGATGGTGTGTGTTACTGTTGTATGTACAGTGTCTCCTGGATGGTGTGTGTTACTGTTGTAGGAACAGTGTCTCCTGGATGGTGTGTGTTACTGTTGTAGGAACAGTGTCTCCTGGATGGTGTGTGTTACTGTTGTAGGTATAGTGTCTCCTGGATGGTGTGTGTTACTGTTGTAGGATCAGTGTCTCCTGGATGGTGTGTGTTACTGTTGTAGGAACAGTGTCTCCTAGATGGTGTGTGTTACTGTAGTAGGAACAGTGTCTCCTGGATGGTGTGTGTTACTGTTGTAGGAACAGTGTCTGGATGGTGTGTGTTACTGTTGTAGGATCAGTGTATCCTGGATGGTGTGTGTTACTGTTGTAGGATGTCAGTGTCTCCTAGATGGTGTGTGTTACTGGAGTAGGAACAGTGTCTCCTGGATGGTGTGTGTTACTGTTGTAGGAACAGTGTCTCCTGGATGGTGTGTGTTACTGTTGTTGGAACAGTGTCTCCTGGATGGTGTGTGTACTGTTGTAGGAACAGTGTCTCCTGGATGGTGTGTGTTACTGTTGTAGTGTGTCTCCTGGATGGTGTGTGTTACTGTTGTAGGAACAGTGTCTCCTGGATGGTGTGTGTACTGTTGTAGGTACTGTTGTAGGAACAGTGTCTCCTGGATGGGGTGTGTTACTGTTGTATGAACAGTGTCTCCTGGATGGTGTGTGTTACTGTTGTCGGAACAGTGTCTCCTGGATGGTGTGTGTTACTGTTGTAGGAACAGTGTCTCCTGGATGGTGTGTGTTACTGTTGTTGGAACAATGTCTCCTGGATGGTGTGTGTGTTGTTTGGTTATGGAGTGTGTCCGTTAGTGTTGTATGTACAGTGTGTCCTGGATGGTGTGTGTTACTGTTGTAGGAACAGTGTCTCCTGGATGGTGTGTGTTACTGTTGTAGGAACAGTGTCTCCTGGATGGTGTGTGTTACTGTTGTAGGTACAGTGTCTCCTGGATGGTGTGTGTTGCTGTTGTAGGTAGAGTGTCTCCTGGATGGTGGGTGTTACTGGTGTAGGTACAGTGTCTCCTGGATGGTGTGTGTTACTGTTTTACGAAGAGTGTCTCCTGGATGGTGTGTTACTGTTGTAAGAACAGTGTCTCCTGGATGGTGTGTGTTACTGTTGTAAGTGCAAGTGTCTCCTGGATGGTGTGTGTTACTGTTGTAGGTATTGTGTTTCCTGGATGGTGCGTGTCTTAGTTGTAAGTGCAAGTGTCTCCTGGATGGTGTGTGTTACTGTTTTACGAACAGTGTCTCCTGGATGGTGTGTTACTGTTGTAAGAACAGTGTCTCCTGGATGGTGTGTGTTACTGTTGTAGGAACAGTGTCTCCTGGATGGTGTGTTACTGTTGTAGGAACAGTGTCTCCTGGATGGTGTGTGATACTGTTGAAGGAACAGTGTCTCCTGGATGGTGTGTGTTACTGTTGTAGGAACAGTGTCTCATTAATGGTGTGTGTTACTGTTGTAGGAACAGTGTCTCCTGGATGGTGTGTGTTACTCTTGTAGGATCAGTGTCTCCTGGATGGTGTGTGTTACTGTTGTAGGAACAGTGTCTCCTGGATGGTGTGTGTTACTGTTGTAGAGACAGTGTCTCATGGATGGTGTGTGTTACTGTTGTAGGAACAGTGTCTCCTGGATGGTGTGTGTTACTGTTGTAGGAACAGTGTCTCCTGGATGGTGTGTGTTACTGTTGTTGGAACAGTGTCTCCTGGATGGTGTGTGTTACTGTTGTAGGATCAGTGTCTCCTGGATGGTTTGTGTTACTGTTGTTGGAACAGTGTCTCCTGGATGGTGTGTGTTACTGTTGTAGGAACAGTGTCTCCTGGATGGTGTGTGTTACTGTTGTAGGATCAGTGTCTCCTGGATGGTGTGTGTGTTACTGTTGTAGGATCAGTGTCTCCTGGATGGTGTGTGTTACTGTTGTAGGAACAGTGTCTCCTGGATGGCTTGTGCTACTGTTGTAGGAACAGTGTCTCCTGGATGGTGTGTGTTACTGTTGAAGGAACAGTGTCTCCTGGATGGTGTGTGTTACTGTTGTAGGAACAGTGTCTCCTGGATGGTGTGTGTTACTGTTGAAGAACAGTGTCTCCTGGATGGTGTGTGTTACTGTTGAAGGAACAGTGTCTCCTGGATGGTGTGTGTTACTGTTGTAGGAACAGTGTCTCCTGGATGGTGTGTGTTACTGTTGTAGGAACAGTGTCTCCTGGATGGTGTGTGTTACTGTTGTAGGAACAGTGTCTCCTGGATGGTGTGTGTTACTGTTGTAGGAACAGTGTCTCCTGGATGGTGTGTGTTACTGTTGTAGGATCAGTGTCTCCTGGATGGTGTGTGTTACTGTTGTAGGAACAGTGTCTCCTGGATGGTGTGTGTTACTGTTGTAGAGACAGTGTCTCATGGATGGTGTGTGTTACAGTTGTAGGAACAGTGTCTCCTGGATGGTGTGTGTTACTGTTGTAGGAACAGTGTCTCCTGGATGGTGTGTGTTACTGTTGTAGGAACAGTGTCTCCTGGATGGTGTGTGTTACTGTTGTAGGAACAGTGTCTCCTGGATGGTGTGTGTTACTGTTGTAGGAACAGTGTCTCCTGGATGGTGTGTGTTACTGTTGTAGGAACAGTGTCTCCTTAATGGTGTGTGTTACTGTTGTAGGAACAGTGTCTCCTGGATGGTGTGTGTTACTGTTGTAGGAGCAGTGTCTCCTGGATGGTGTGTGTTACTGTTGTAGGAACAGTGTCTCCTGGAAGGTGAGTGTTACTGTTGAAGGAACAGTGTCTCCTGGATGGTGTGTGTTACTGTTGAAGGAACAGTGTCTCCTGGATGGTGTGTGTTACTGTTGTAGGAACAGTGTCTCCTGGATGGTGTGTGTTACTGTTGTAGGAACAGTGTCTCCTGGATGGTGTGTGTTACTGTTGTAGGAACAGTGTCTCCTGGATGGTGTGTGTTACTGTTGTAGGAACAGTGTCTCCTGGATGGTGTGTGTTACTGTTGTAGGAACAGTGTCTCCTGGATGGTGTGTGTTACTGTTGTAGGAACAGTGTCTCCTAGATGGTGTGTGTTACTGTTGTAGGAACAGTGTCTCCTGGATGGTGTGTGTTACTGTTGTAAGTATAGTGTCTCCTGGATGGTGTGTGTTACTGTTGTAGGATCAGTGTCTCCTGGACTGTTGTAGGTCCAGTGTCTCATGGATGGTGTGCGTGCGTTACTGTTGTAGGTACAGTGTCTACGGATGGTGTGTATTACTGTTGTAGGTACAGTACCTCCTGGATGGTGTGCCTGTTACTGTTGTAGGTACAGTGGCTCCTGGATGGTGTATGTTTCTGTTGTAGGTACAGTGTCTCCTGGATGGTGGGTGTTACTGTTGTAGGTACAGTGTCTCCTGGATGGTGGGTGTTACTGTTGTAGGTACAGTGTCTCCTTGATGTGGGTGTGTGTGATACTGTTGTAGGTACAATGTCTCCTGGATCGTGTGTGCGTGTTTCTGTTGTAGGTACAGTGTCTCCTGGATGGTGGGTGTGTTGATGCTGTAGTGTGTCTCCTGGATGATGTGTGTGTGTTGACTGTTGTATGGTGTGTGTGTTGCTGTTGTAGGTAGTGTCTCCGGATGGTGGGTATTACTGTTGAAGGTACAGTGTCTCCTGGATGGTGTGTGTTACTGTTGTAGGAACAGTGTCTCCTGGATGGTGTGTGTTTATGTTGTACGATCAGTGTCTCCTGGATGGTGTGTGTTACTGTTGTAGGTAACAGTGTCTCCTGGATGGTGTGTGTTACTGTTGTAGGTACAGTGTCTCCTGGATGGTGTGTGTTACTGTGTATGTACAGTATCTCCTGGATGGTGTGTGTTACTATTCTAGGTACAGTGTCTCCTGGATGGGGTCTGTTACTGATGTAGGTACAGTGTCTACTGGATGGTGTGTGTTACTGTTGTAGGTACAGTATCAGGATGGTGTGTGTCTGTTGGGTATGTGTCTCCTGGATGTGGTGTGTTACTGTTGTAGGTACAGTGTCTCCTGGATGTTGTGTGTGTTACTGTTGTAGGAACAATGTCTCCTGGATGTTGTGTGTTACTGTTGTAGGTACAGTGTCTCCTGGATGTGGTGTGTTACTGTTGTAGGTACAGCGTCTCCTGGATGGTGGGTGTTACTGGTGTAGATACAGTGTCTCCTGGATGGTGTATGTTACTGCTGTAGGTACAGTGTCTCCTGGATGGTGTGTTACTGTTGTAAGTACAGTGTCTTCTGGATGTTGTGTGTTACTGTTTTAGGTACAGTGTCTCCTGGATGGTGTGTGTGTTACTGTTGTACGTACAACGTCTCCTGGATGGTGTGTGTTACTGTTGTAGGAGCGGTGTCTCCTGGAAAGTGTGTGTGTGTGTGTGTGTGTTACTGTTGTAGGACAGTGTCTCCTTGATGTGTGTTGATGTTGTAGGTACAGTCTCTGGATGGTGTGTGTGTGTGTGTCTCCTGGATCTGTCCAACCACCTAGAGAGTCTAGAGCAGACTGAATACTTTAAGCGAGGTGAGGACACACCCCCCCTCGATCACGCGATAGCGACATGGACAACTGCAGCTCAGAAGCCGGCAGTCTAACGAGCTACAAGCGATAATTACAGTAGTTTGACAATCAAGACTTGAACTGAGCACTTAATGTTACATCCTAACAACATAAGTCAAATAACAATATAAAGCAATACATTTACGATTTAGCTATTATCGCAAATATAAGCAATATAAAATTATATGAAAAGATAATAATTATATATATACATAATAATCATTGCAACCCATTCAGGGGTTGCAACAGTGGGTGTGTTGATGTTGTAGGTACAGTGTCTCCTGGATGGTGTGTGTGTGTGTTACTGTTGTAGGTACATTGTGTCCTGGATGGTTAGTGCTATGGTTGAGTAGGAGGTATTGTGTTCCCTGGATGGTGTGTGTTACTGTTGTAAGTACAGTGTCTACTGGATGGTGTGTGTTACTGTTGTACGTACAGTGTCTCCTGTATGGTGTGTGTCTGTTACTGGTCTAGGTACAGTGTCTCCTGGATGGGGTGTGTTGATGTTGTAGGTACAGTACCTCCTGGATGGTGTGTATGTTACTGTTGTATGCACAGTGTCTCCTGGATGGTGTGTGTTACTGTTGTAGGTACAGTGTCTCCTGGATGGTGTGTGTTATTGTTGTAGGTATGGTGTTTTCTGGATGGTGAGTGTTACTGTTGTAGGTACAGTGTCTCTTAGATGGTGTCTGTTACTATTCTAGGTACAGTGTCTCCTGGATGGGGTGTGTTGATGTTGTAGGTACAGTACCTCCTGGATGGTGTGTGTGTTACTGTTGTAGGTACAGTGTCTCCTGGATGGTGTATGTTACTGTTGTAGGTACAGTGTCTCCTGGATGGTGTGTGTTATTGACGAAGGTAGTGTCTCCTGGATGGTGTATGTTACTGTTGTAGGTACAGTGTCTCCTGGATTATGTGTGTTACTGTTGTAAGTACAGTGTCTCCTGAATGGTGGGTGTTACTGTTGTAAGTACAGTGTCTCCTGGATATTGTGTGTTACTGTTTTAGGTACAGTGTCTCCTGGATGGTGTGTTGCTGTTGTTTGTACAGTGTCTCCTGTATAGTGAGTGTGTGTGTGTGTTGATGTTGTAAGTACACTGTCTCCTGAATGGTGTGTATGTTACTGTTGTAGGTACAGCGTCTCCTGGATGTTGTGCGTGTTACTGCTGTAGGTACAGCGTCTCCTGGATGTTGTGTGTGTTACTGTTGTGGGTACAGTGTCTCCTGGATGTTGTGTGTTACTGTTGTAGGTACAGTGTCTCCTGGATGTTGTGTGTTACTGTTGTAGGTACAGTGTCTCCTGGATGGAGTGTGGTACTATTGTAGGTACAGTGTCTCCTGGATGGAGTGTGTTACTATTGTGGGTACAGTGTCTCCTGGATGGAGTGTGTTACTATTGTAGGTACAGTGTCTCCTGGATGGAGTATGGTACTATTGTAGGTACAGTGTCTCCTGGATGGAATGTGTTACTATTGTGGGTACAGTGTCTCCTGGATGGAGTGTGTTACTATTGTAGGTACAGTGTCTCCTGGATGGTCCGTCATTGAAATTAATCACAAGAGGAAACCCTTCAGCCTTAGTTATCAAATATGCTTTGTGTCAGTCAGTGAACATGGTGAGAGTGTCGTGTAGTGTGACACCTTCACAGACAACCTCCACTTAGTCTGGCTGAGTGTCGTGCAGTGTGACACCTTCACAGACAACCTCCACTTAGTCTGGCTGAGTGTCGTGTAGTGTGACACCTTCACAGACAACCTCCACTTAGTCTGGCTGAGTGTCGTGTAGTGTGACACCTTCACAGACAACCTCCACTTAGTCTGGCTGAGTGTCGTGTAGTGTGACACCTTCACAGACAACCTCCACTTAGTCTGGCTGAGTGTCGTGTAGTGTGACACCTTCACAGACAACCTCCACTTAGTCTGGCTGAGTGTCGTGTAGTGTGACACCTTCACAGACAACCTCCACTTAGTCTGGCTGAGTGTCGTGCAGTGTGACACCTTGACAGACAACCTCCACTTAGTCTGGCTGAGTGTCGTGTAGTGTGACACCTTCACAGACAACCTCCACTTAGTCTGGCTGAGTGTCGTGCAGTGTGACACCTTCACAGACAACCTCCACTTAGTCTGGCTGAGTGTCGTGCAGTGTGACACCTTCACAGACAATCTCCACTTAGTCTGGCTGAGTGTCGTGCAGTGTGACACCTTCACAGACAACCTCCACTTAGTCTGGCTGAGTGTCGTGCAGTGTGACACCTTCACAGACAACCTCCACTTAGTCTGGCTGAGTGTCGTGCAGTGTGACACCTTCACAGACAACCTCCACTTAGTCTGGCTGAGTGCAGTAAAAATGTAAAAATAAAAATGAAGCTTCACCTCTTCCTCGCATACATCTCTGTCCACAACTTTATACACAAGTTTTCAATTAAGTTTATTCTACCGAGAACCTGATGAATTTGCTCAGCTACATTTACCTCATGGAGATTCATGCCCCCTTTTCTAGCATCATAAAACTCCTTTTTAAAGTTCCATGGTGGCTGAGCCAATGCACCAAGCCTTTTCTTACTAAAAAAAACATGTACACTTTTCAAAGTCTTGTATTTCACTTTCATTTGTACTTCATTTGTCATTTCAGATTGCTGATGAAGGTAACCATACGCTTTTTTCTGATCGGTTGTGTGGGTTTTATTTTCTTCAGAGATCTCATCCACTAGGCCTGGGGACAGTTGGTCCCAAAGATGAGGAGGTACTTGTGCCTCCTCCGATGGGAGACTTAGGTCTCAGACACTCCCTAAAGAGGGAGCCAAGGCCGGGCCACCACTTGGAAAAGGCCCGGGCCGGGAAAATACCGGCTATTCTTTAATAATACTAAAATAACAAGAATGTGCTACATCTGTCCCTTGAAAAGACCTCCATCCGAGGGTCTAAAACATCTGAACTTCCAGATGTACTCTGGGGTAAGACTGCAATTCAAGCTACTGCATGTGTAACTGGAGTACTTACTGTGCAGCAGTCTGGTCCTCAAGCATTTCTCTGCAGTACTGCTGTGACCCTTTTTATTACAGTAAGTACAATTAGAAACTAAGGCACTGGGTCTCTTGTTCCTGGGGAACTGGGCTTTTCCTACCTCTTCCCTGATTTCCTGAACCTGAAATTAACTTACCACTTCCCTGAACAGCAAACTCAGAAGTAGACGTAAGTCCCTGGGAACCAGGATACTGGTGGTTAATAGGCTGAAAACTTTTTGGATTATGAGGCTGAAATGTTTAGCGTTTTCCTTTGATTATAATAATATGAGGCTGAAAAAAATTGGCTTAAACTTGTGAAATTTCTTACTCCTACTAGTTGGTGGAGAAAAATTATTAACTTTTTGCTTGGCTAAAAACCTTTCACCCAACACCAGAGCATAGTTAAAATCATTAATATCTCTTTCTTCAAGTTATGCCTTATGGTCAGGAAGTACACTGTTTAAAAGATTCTTTAATAAAATTAAAGACATTGCACCTTGATAATCACCTACAACATCCTTGGAACGGCAATGTTTAGTCAGCAGCAACATCTTTCCATACTCCACCAAGGATTGTTCTTCCTGAAACTTTAGACCTCTAAACTTCTGCCTATATCTCTCTGCCAATATCTGATAAGCAAATAACACATCCTTCATCTTCTCATAATTTGTAAATACATGTTCATGTGGTTTTTTGCTCACCATGAGGCCGGGTAAAACAACATGGGATCGAATCCATGGTTAGTCGCAGTGTTGTTATTGATCAATATCACTCGTTCGTGGATACAGAAATATAAAATGCTGCTTATTGAGTCAAGTACACCAAACGGGAGGAGAATGAAAGTAGCTCAGAGGCACCCACACCACCGTGCTTGATTCTTGTAGAATTTGATAGTCCTGTGGGATAGAGCATCATGCGGTTTTTGCTCACCATGAAGCTGGTCAAAATAACATGGGTTCGAATCCTTAGCTAGTCGCAGTGTTGGTATTCATTAATACCACTCGTTCGTGGTTACAATAATTATACACACACACACAGAGTTCATAGATGAGGAAATATCCAAAATTTATGAAATAGGTAATGATTTAAAATACCCAAGAAATGTAATTGATAAATCTTTTAAAGTTGCTAGAAATACTTTTTACAATCCAAAAAGGGACAACCAGCCTTATTCAACTAAAAATATGTTGGTTCTCCCTTACCATGAAAACTTGGTTGATATGCCTTCTCTTCTTAAGACTTTTAATATTAAAGTTGTATTCAAAAATCTTGATACAGTAAAAAAAACTTTTGATAAAGAATTCCCCCCAAAATGCTGATGGATGTGTCTATATATATATATATATATATATATATATATATATATATATATATATATATATATATATATATATATATATATATATATATATATGTCGTGCCGAATAGGCAGAACTTGCGATCTTGGCTTAAATAGCAACGCTCATCTTGCCATATAGGACAAGTGAAAATTTGTGTATGCAATAATTTCGCCAAAATCATTCTGAACCTAACGAAAAAAATATATTTCACTGTGTTTGTTTAGTATTAAATTATTGTAAACAAATCTAAAATATATTTAGTTGGGTTAGGCTAAAATAAATTGTTCTTGTTATAATAAGGTTAGGTAAGTTTTCTAAGATTCTTTTGGTGCAAAATTAAAAATTTTTACATTAACATTAATGAAAAAAATATATCTTTAAACGTATAAGAGAAAATTTTAGAAAGGACTTAATTTTAAATGAGTTCTTGCTAATTGACCAGTTTTACATATTCGGCACGACATATATATATATATATATATATATATATATATATATATATATATATATATATATATATATATATATATATATATATATATATATATATATATATATATATATATATATATATATATATATATATAGATCACAGTAACAGGTGATATCAGAATATGCAAAACAACCACTCTGAAAGAATAGAGAAATTCCAAGCGCTTTCGTGACTACTCACATTATCAAGGAACTATGAAAGTAAAGCATCCAAGGAAGGTATATAAGGGGTCTGGCCAACACCTCACTATCAGATCCCACAACGGTTAAACACCTGACGCGCGCCGGCCCAACTGGACAGGTCCTTTGCACAACCCACCAACAAACTATTCTACCCAAGAAAATTTTTAAAATTATTATTTGTCCAGTGTATTATTAAATTCTTCCCAAATTCTATTAATTATAAATGGATCTAATTTATATAAACCAAAGGAAATATTCATATTATTGTCAAAACTGCTTTTTATGAAACAAGATTCAATTATATTCCTGTCGACCATGGACTTGCTTGATACTACTTTCTCAACTTTTTGAAAATCAATTGGATGGTTAAAATCTCTTACATGAATAAATAGAGCATTGGAATCTTGTCCAGTTCTAATGCTATATTTATGTTGTTTTAATCTTAGTTCGAGATTTTTACCAGTTTGACCGTAATAAACTTTATCGCAAATTTTACAAGGAATCTTATAGACACATCCATCAGCATTTTGGGGGGAATTCTTTATCAAAAGTTTTTTTACTGTATCAAGATTTTTGAATACAACTTTAATATTAAAAGTCTTAAGAAGAGAAGGCATATCAACCAAGTTTTCATGGTAAGGGAGAACCAACATATTTTTAGTTGAATAAGGCTGGTTGTCCCTTTTTGGATTGTAAAAAGTATTTCTAGCAACTTTAAAAGATTTATCAATTACATTTCTTGGGTATTTTAAATCATTACCTATTTCATAAATTTTGGATATTTCCTCATCTATGAACTCAGGACTACAAATTCGTAAAGCTCTCAAAAACATTGATGAGAAAACAGACAGTTTGACTCTATCTTGATGCGAAGAATAATAGTGGACATAGGAACAGTTATTTGTAGGTTTTCTGTAAATTTTAAATTTGAATTCATTATTACCCTTAATAATTAAAACATCTAGAAAAGGCAATGAGTTATTTTCTTCAAACTCAACAGTAAAGTTTATAGAATGGGCTAAGCTATTTAATTTTCCAAGGAAATGGTGTATATCTACATTTTTGGGCATAAGACACAAAATATCATCAACATATCTGAACCATTTAGCTCTATTAGGGAGGATTGTGTTAAGCAACCTTGTTTCAAAAAATTCCATGTATAGGTTACTAAGAACAGGTGAAAGAGGATTTCCCATTGCCATACCAAACTTCTGAGTGTAAAACTTATCATTAAATACAAATTTTGCATCAACAATGCAAAGTTTAATAAGTTTAATGATAGTAGGAACTGGCAATGGTAAATCATAGTTAACGAGTTCTTCAGATAAGAAACTTAATAAATCATCAACAGGAACTTTCGTAAACAAGGAAGTAACATCAAAACTAACCATGTTAATTTATCAACTAAATCTATGTTGTTTTTAACATTAAAGTTAGAAATTTTGCCAACAATAGGGCTCAAAATATCAACAAGCCATTTGGATAATTTATATGAAACTGATCCTATGGAGCTAATAATTGGTCTGACTGGATTCCCTGGTTTGTGTGTTTTTATTAGTCCATACATGTAAGGTAAAGATGGATTAGTGGAAGTAAATTGTTTGACTAATTCATCTTTGCCTTTCAGTAGAAGTTTTATTGTTTTATTGAAATTGCTGTTAACGGTTTCTAGGGGATTTTTCCTAAGTTTAGAATAGGTTTCAGTATCATCTAAGAGATTATTCATTTTTTCTTGGTAATCATTTTCTTTCATAATTACTATTGCATTTATTTTGTCTGCTTTAGTAAGGCGCAAATTTTTATTGTTATTAAGTGTATCATAAGACTTAAAGAATCTTTGAGGGCAATTGGGAATGTTTGGTTTTAACATAGAGCTATATACCAAATATTAATTTCATCAGAGGATAAATCAGAAAATTTTTCAAAGTTACAAAAGGCTTTTGCAATTTCAACATTATTAAGTTTTTTTGAAGTTGCAAAACTTAGGCCAAAACCTAGAGCAGCAGTTGTATTTTTGTCTAAAATTTCATCTGATAAGTTAATTACAAAATTGTTATTAGCATGCTTTGTCCAATCACTATTTTCAATTAAAAAGCATGCTAATAACAATTTTGTAATTAACTTATCAGATGAAATTTTAGAAAAAATACAGCTATGGTAAAGTTCATGGAGCAGGAAGAGTGACCTAGTAGCGACCAGTGAAGAGGTGGGGCCAGGAGCTGTGAATCGACTTCTGCAACCACAATTAGGCGAGTACAACTAGGTGACTACACACACACACACAATTATCAAACCCGCTAATCTCTACTAAGATTGAGTTTTCTATTAATACTGTAATCTACAAAAGTCTAGATCATTGTTATATATATACCATAACTTACTTATTTGAGAAAAATTAACTCACTCCGGTAACTGGGTCGTTGACAGTGTATAAAATTATTTTTTCATATTCTTTATTATCATTGGGAAGTTCTAAATTAGTAGATTATACAACAACAGAATACATTTATTGTAAAGTTATATAGAATGTTAATAAAAAACAACTAATGACAACAAGGAAAATTTTTTTTTAGATTTAATACCATTAACAAGAAGAAACAGCAAATAATTTTATGAAACACAAAATCATAAAAATTATATATTTCAAAGAATATATCTCATTTATTATGGGTGTGAAGCATGGGTGATGAATGTTGCAGCGAGGAGAAGGCTGGAGGCAGTGGAGATGTCAAGTCTGAGAGCAATGTATGGTGTGAATATAACGCAGAGAATTCGTAGTTTGGAAGTTAGGAGGAGGTGCGGGATTACCAAAACTGTTGTCCAGAGGGCTGAGGAAGGGTTGTTGAGGTGGTTCGGACATGTAGAGAGAATGGAGCGAAACAGAATGACTTCAAGAGTGTATCAGTCTGTAGTGGAAGGAAGGCGGGGTAGGGGTCGGCCTAGGAAAGGTTATGGGGAGGGGGTAAAGGAGGTTTTGTGTGCGAGGGGCTTGGACTTCCAGAAGGCATGCCTGAGCGTGTTTGATAGGAGTGAATGGAGACAAGTGGTTTTTAATACTTGACGTGCTGTTGGAGTGTGAGCAAAGTAACATTTATGAAGGGGTTCAGGGAAACCGGCAGGCCGGACTTGAGTCCTGGAGATGGGAAGTACAGTGCCTGCACTCTGAAGGAGGGGTGTTAATGTTGCAGTTTAAAAACTGTAGTGTAAAGCACCCTTCTGGTAAGACAGTGATGAAGTGAATGATGGTGAAAGTTTTTCTTTTTCGGGCCACTCTCCCTTGGTGGGAATCGGCCAGTGTGATAATAAAAAAAAAATATGTTATCTTTATCTTCATTACTGAAACAAAAGTTATAAAACTGACCAAAAACATTTATTAGTGGAAGTGGACAGTAAATGTTGCTAGCTGATCAGTAACTAGGAATCAGTCACTCTCCCTGGAGCAAACCTGCTGACCTCCTGTTACCCTGGCAATACATGTCCCCACCAGGTTTAGCGCAACTCAAAAGAAATGTAAAAATATATTATAGGAAGGGGACCAGAATGAATAATGTTGAGTGCTATAAATGTAATTTTCCTTAGTGTTACTTTAACTTAAGACAGAGTTATTTTTCCCACCGGCAATGAGAAGGAGAAAAGTGATAAATTAGGGAAGTACGGGGAAAATATAATATATATTGGTGGAAGCGAAGCCAAAGACACAAGACGGAAAGTAATTGAAGGGGAGAGTGTCAATATATAGATAACAAATTACTTTACAGGCAAGAGAGAGAGAGAGAGAGAGAGAGAGAGAGAGAGAGAGAGAGAGAGAGAGAGAGACAGAGAGAGACAGAGACAGAGAGAGAGAGAGAGAGAGAGAGAGAGAGAGAGAGAGAAAGACAGACAGACGCGCGCACGCATACACACACACACACACACACACACACACACACACACACACACACACACACACACACACACACACACACACACACACACACGTTTGTATATCTGGAGAAGTTAGTTGGTTAACTAGGTTTAAACCCCACCAAGTACATCACCATGTATACCACCAAGTACACCACCAAGTACACCACCAAGGACGCCCCACTCCCGAAATAATAATTAAGTAAACTCTGGGTACATAGAAATCGAGAAATATATTGTATATATTCTTCATGACACGTGATCACCACCAATCAAGAATACTTTAATCCATAAAATAGGGATGAAAGTTAACGGTATATATATATACACTAATATATATATCCATCTTTCGGAGTATATACTCCGTGACCGAAAGATACACCTTTCTCTATATATACAAATTGTATATATACAATTTGTCAACATAAACAATTTGTATATATACAAATTGTTTATGTTGACAATATACTCACCCGCACACAGACAAGTACAGATGATCTAACAAGCGGCTCGGGACAGTTACAGGTAATTATCGATCTCTGATTGTTCCCGCATGTTTTCCTCGACTTTTGATTGGCCCTGAAGTGTGAGGATGGGCAGCCCATGGAAGGTCAGAAACACCTGACAAGAAAATTGCATCTTGAAGTTAGTTCTTGGAGTTCCTCCAGCAGTGTTAGTCGCATGTGTCAACTTAGTGATTTGATGATTTAAGGGAAATTACAGCGGGTCAGGCAGCGTTCAAGTGAACGTTGATATTTTGTGTACGTAAGTGTACATAAGTTTAAAATAAACATTATAAGACACACGTACCTTACAGAACAGAGTTAACAGACTTATAATAGCATACGTTATATAACATAGGTTATATAACGTATATAATATAGGCTATGTACAACGTTATATAACATGTAGTTCATGTTCATGTTCAACTGTGTTCAAGTGACTCGTAAGACGATTAACGTTCATAACATGTGGTCAGTCTGCACATACGTGTAAACATGCGGCATACGGAAACATACGGCAGGAAACATACGGCAGAAATTGATATACTGAATGAGTGAAAAAGCCAGACGTAACTACTGACGTTGCTCCTGAAGGTAAGACAATTTATGTTATTTAAAAATGTTAGATCAGACAAGGTTTGTCAGGAAACAGGACGAGTGTTTTCTGTCGCTGGTCTTAGTCATGTTATGACCCGCAGCTGGAGCGTTTGGTCATATGACAGAGACTTTGCCCTGGCTTACCGGTCCACCCCTATAAAAAATTATGATTAGGATTTATCAAACTTAGAACAAAAGACACCTGAGCAAACTCTAGAAACGTTTATTACAAAACGTTTCAGTCCTGAGACCGACAAAAAAAACAGTATATATAAGCTGAGTGACTCACGGTGACCTGAAAACGAAATACAACATATTTGAGAGGGTCAGGTAGATAATGGGATCATGTGACTCATTTGTTAGGTAGATTGTGCTTTTTCAGGCTGAGTATCACGTACACCATTATTTTTTCTTAAATTTTGTAGCGTCCAGCATTATATTCTGTAAGATGAAAATAAATGGTATAAAATACCGACACAATGGAAACAAACACATATGCAGTTTAATGTGATCCTTTATTGACAACGTTTCGCCCACACAGTGGGCTTTTTCAAGTCACAAACAGATCTACCTGGGGTGGAAGGTACGGGAGTATTTATAGTCAGGTTCAGAATGTTGAGGTCAGGTGGAGAATCATCAGATGCAGCATTCTCCACCTGACCTCAACATTCTGAACCTGACTATAAATACTCACGTACCTTCCAACCCAGGTAGATCTGTTTGTGACTTGAAAAAGCCCACTTTGTGTGGACGAAACGTTGTCAATAAAGGATCATATTAAACTGCATTTGTGTTTAAATCTGTGATTAATTATGTGGGTAAATTCTGTAGGCAGTGTCTGAAGAAACGTTGGTATATCAAACAGTTTACACTTACTGATGTAGCTCAGAATCTAGTGGTACCATTGTGTTGCCAAAGAGTTGAGCTATTTTTCAGTATATATAACTCAATTTCCATATTTTTCGATTTTTCGGTGAGCGCGCGCGGAAATTTGCCCTACGGCCCCCTTAAGATTAGCCAGAAAACATGAATTTACTCATTTGGAGTGGGGAACGACAAGACTAAAGAAGCTTCTTCAGGTACCTAGGGTACTTTTATCCAGGCCAGCCCAGCAAACTAGACTTTCGTTTCCTGTCAGCATAATTGGCCAATCTTTCTGCAGAAACGCGGGTTGAGTATGTTCGCGGGGTGATCTAGGTGGATGAGCACCGGAAGTCCATCATGAATGAGGTACTGAGAGTTAAGGAAGCGTAATACTTCGTCATTTCAAGTGAGCTGACATTGCTTTTCTACAGTTAGGAATGTCACTTCACAGTTATGTGGATTTTTTTTGCATGAGACACTGGTGTGCCTGAGATATTAACTCGGGTAGTCTGTGTCAACAGCTTTTGCTAAATCTGCAGCGCACTAGAAAACAGTTCGCACAAAAGTGCACATATGTTGATTGCTGAATTGAACTCCTAAAAAGTGGATAACATGACTTATCCGCACATTTTTGAGACTCAAGGTACTATCCAGTCAGGTGTTAGTTTTTTCTTATTAGACCTATTAAAAATTTCTTTACTTTCTCTTCATATTTCACTATTCTGTAATTCAGCTGTCTCTATATTTTTATATATGTATATTTACATACGTGCATATGTGCATCGATATGAGTAAGTTTGGAGTATTTACATATTTGTAGTTCCAGGAACTGAACACCATTGTTGCTACCTCTTCAGTATTTAGTTTGATATGTACATATGTATATAAAATTTAAGGTTATAATAAATTCTACCTATTAATGATCTGCATTCGAGGAATCTTCTACAATATTTAATAAGAAATATTTTAATTACACTCTTGCCACGACTTTTATAAATTTACGAATTTTGATTAACTGTTAATGATTCAGAGAAAGCTCTATTTATCTACTGTGCGTATTTATCTAATGCGCGTATATTTTCTACTTCTCGTGTCAACCAGAGAAACGTATATTTACTATATACAGTCTTTCTTAGGCTTCATGTATTTTAAGTAGTATTTTCACCAACTGGTGAAAATACTACCGGGTATTTTCACCAACTGGTGAAAATACTACCGGGTACCAGGACAACACCAGGGGGACCAAAGTCAGTCAGTCAGGTTGTACGAAATATGGCTGTGGTTATTTGAGGAAGACCCAAGCTTAATTCTTCATAAAAATAATTATGAGCTTATCATCGATGCTTTCACAGGGTCTAGTGGAATGTTAGGACATGTTTTCGGGTACAAACCTTGCATGAAACCTGATTAATCACCTACTGGAGGGTAATGGTGCCATGAAAAACATTCTTCCTGGTTGGACAATGGCTAGACAACGTATTTTTCATGTTCTTTAAAGTTTTCATTGTGTATTAACGTTTTATGTAAAAATTATGTACTTTTGTAATTTTAATTATATAAAACATGTTTACGTAAATAGTGAAATAATATTATTATTAACAGTACTAAAATTATACGCATAGAATGGAGTTAATAACGTATTATAAATTTATTTATTGCTGGTGTAATGTGCAAGGCAATGCCGTTGTGATTTACTGAGGGTTTATGGGAGAACAATGATCCACAGAGTCCTACCCATCCCTCCATCCATCCCCATCTCTCTCTCTCTAACTCTCTCTCTTTCTGTCTCTGCCTGTCTCTCTCTCTCTCTCTCTCTCTCTCTCTCTCTCTCTCTCTCTCTCTCTCTCACACACACACACACACACACACACACACACACACACACACATATTGGCTGTACGCATACATTCACCTATGCATTCTTAATTAAGACTGCCGGTAAGTGATGTTAGAGCCATGTCATATCTATTAGAGTTGCTGCTGTGTGCCAGTACACAGGTTCAAGAGCGTTTGGGGCAAATTGCGTTTGTTACTGGGATGCTGGTATAACATTTCCGACCCTTCCCATAGTTGTGTTTGGATTCTTAGAGCATCCCTGATGATACTTTATATCTTTCTTTGAAGTTATGTTTATGTTTTAAGCCAGAATAAGTCAACAGGAGCAACTATGATGTGTTAATATGTGTACTTTGTAAATGGTGTTATTATTAATATTTTGATTAATTTTACCTTCTACGTTGTATCTCTGAGAACTTCACTGAAAAGATGTATCTAATTATTACTCAATGAGTTATACTTTGACCTAGCAAAGCCACAAGTAGTGATCTGTCTGCTAGAAACGTTTTACACCATATGCAAGAGATTTGTCTACCATAGACTTAGTTATTTTATGTTTTCAATCCCCCATAATTAGTTACAAAATCCAAGATGAAAAAAATAAATAGTAGGAAATATATATAAACACAGTGAGTTATTAAAGGATAACAAAATTACCATAAACTTTCAAAGCAAGAAATTAATGATAAGTTCATAATCATGACATAGAAATTATACACGAGACAAAATATGAGAAATGGAATAAACGCAATAAATCAAAGTTAAACAACAGAAAACAACATGAAAAAATCTTATTCTCAGGAGAATCTCTTTGAAGGGTGAAGGGAGGGAAAGTCTTTTGGCTTGACGAAGGAGGTCTTTGATCCTAGGAATTAGATTTCTTGTCTCTTCGGATCTAATCTAAACATCCCTCATCTCGTCCGTTCCTCTCACCATTCGGTCTCATGCTTTGAAATATTTCCAGCTTGTGAATGTCATCTCCTAGGTAGTGGGGTAAGGGATCGTTATCGGTGGTAGTGCAGTTTGCTTTAGGAATTAGAATGAAAGCGAGGCTGCTCTCTTAGGCCTCGGTGGGAGACCTCGCATGTCTTTTTATGACGGAAGTATTCTTGGAGGCTGCCTATCGTCTCCTGGAGGTGACAGCCAAAGGTTTCGACTCCCGGCGTTTCTGGTAATTCGCCTTGTTGGCTGAGCCCTCTCATTCGGGAGCTATCATTCTGGTGTACTGGGTAGGATGAAAGGTGGTTTCCATGCCGTATCAGCACTATTGGCCAGATCGAGGGTATTCTTGGACAAGAAGTAGGATATACGATTTCTTTTCGCTCTACAGTTGCTTCATATAATAAAGTTACACGGTGCAGTATGGAATACAATGTAAAATGAAAAAATATCTTATTACCACTAGAAAAGGTTCGTCATTATTGGATTGTAATGAGACAAGTATATAAAGAAGCCCAGCATCCACAGGTCCATGTGCGCTTCCCCGCAGTCACCTGTTTGTCCAACACTGATGAAATCCTCGTCTTTGACGTTCCTCCCCCTTCTCCCATTCCTATTACCCACGTCATCTTCGATTTCCCTTGTTTATCCACCATCTTTTAGGCTGGGCTCTTCACTCGTCCTCAAAACCTCAAAGCCCCAAGACTTCTCCAGTCGCCAAAACTCCCTACCAGTCTACTGTTCCCCCCATACTTAACCTTCCCTACGTTGGTGTCTCGCGCCTTGCCTTCTCCTGTCTGTGATAGTTGTGGTAAACAATCCAACCAGCACATTCTGCCATTATCCCATCCTTCCTTGTATCCACCCAGATTCCTTCCTCCCAGGATATCACTACCCCTTTTATGTTCCCACCTATTTTGGTACCTGCCAATGTCTACTCTTTACATCTACTACGCCTCTTGCATCATGCTTCGGGTATTATCATGAAGTCAAAACCCGCATTGGACACCTACCCACCTCCTCCTGCACCTGTTCGTGCACCTGCCCCTGTCCAACCTCTTTTTCTATGGTTGTCCACAAATCGCGTATTTCTAACTTACCGCTAATTTTACACATCAGGTTTCGGGGGTCAACGCCCCCGCGGCTCGGTCTGAGACTAGGCCTCGTGGTGGATCAGGGTCTGATCAACCAGGATGTTACTGCTGGCCGCACGTAAACCGACGTACGAACCACAGCCCGGCTGATCAGGTACTGACTTTAGGTGCCTGTCCAGTGCCTTCTTGAAGACAGCCAGGGGTCTATTGATAATCCCCCCTATGTATGCCGGGAGGCAGTTGAACAGTCTTGGGTCCCGGACACTTATTGCATTCTCAGTGTACTCATGGCACCCCTGCTTTTCATTGGGAGAATGTTGCATCTCCTGCCGTGTCTTTTGCTTTCATTGGGAGTGATTTTCGTGTGTAAGTTTGGTACTAATCCCTCTAGGATTTTCCAAGTGTATATTACCATTTATCTCTCTCGCCTGCGTTCCAGAGAATACAAATCAAGGGCCTTCAACCGTTCCCAGCAATTTAGGGGCCTTGTCGTAATTATGTATGCCGTGAAAGTTCTTCGTACACTCTCCATGTCAGCAATTTCGCCTGTCTTGAAGGGGACAGTTAGTGTACAGCAGCATTCCAGCCTAGGGAGAACAAGTGATTTGAAGAGAATCATCATGGGCTTGGCATCCCTAGTTTTGAAGGTTCTCGTTATCCATCCTATCATTCTTCTAGCAGATGCGGTAGATACATCGTTATGGTCTTTGAGAGATCATTATCACTCCCAGGTCCTTCACATTACTTTTTCGCCTTATTGTATGGTTAGAATTTGTTGTATACCCTGATACAGTTTCAATTTCCTAAAGTTTTCCATATCTGAGTAGTTGAAATTTTTCTTCATTGAACTTCATATTGTCTTGAGTGGCCCATTTGAAGATTTAGTTGGTGTCCGCTTGGAGTCTCGCAGTGTCTTCGATGGAGGTCACTGTCATGG
>NW_027199783.1:0-28106 GCF_038502225.1 Cherax quadricarinatus | reverse complement strand
CCTATCAAACACGCTCACGCATGCCTGCTGGAAGTCCAAGCCCCTCGCACACAAAACCTCCTTTACCCCCTCCCTCCAACCCTTCCTAGGCCGACCCCTACCCCGCCTTCCTTCCACTACAGACTGATACACTCTTGAAGTCATTCTGTTTCGCTCCATTCTCTCTACATGTCCGAACCACCTCAACAACCCTTCCTCAGCCCTCTGGACAACAGTTTTGGTAATCCCGCACCTCCTCCTAACTTCCAAACTACGAATTCTCTGCATTATATTCACACCACACATTGCCCTCAGACATGACATCTCCACTGCCTCCAGCCTTCTCCTCGCTGCAACATTCATCACCCACGCTTCACACCCATATAAGAGCGTTGGTAAAACTATACTCTCATACATTCCCCTCTTTGCCTCCAAGGACAAAGTTCTTTGTCTCCACAGACTCCTAAGTGCACCACTCACTCTTTTTCCCTCATCAATTCTTTAAAAAATTATAGTAATAATTATAACCATTTTTTGCCCTGTATCTGTGTGCCTCTGGCAAGACAGTAATAGTGTGAATGATGGAGAGAGTGTTTCTTTTTTGGGTCACTCTGCCTTGGTGGGAGACAACCAGAATCATATGATTTAGTCTCGTTTTTCTAAAAATGGAAAAGTATTCAGTATTTCTTATCAATTTTTTTTCTTCATAAAATTCTTCCATGATATTATTAATTTTATAGGCCCAACAATGAGGATCTTTTAGTCTTGTTAACAAAATAAGTATTGATATTGCATTAACTTTTTTTTGTTTTTTGCAGGTTCACACCATCCTGACGACTGATATATTTGGAGTGATCCGCTCGTTGATGTCCTTCAGGTTAACCGGCGGAAATAAAGGTAAGCGTTGATGAAGATAATACAGGAAGTCCTTGACTTGCAAACACCTTGAGGACCTCCTGTATTGTGTATAATAATACATATAATAATACATATAATAATACATATAATAATACATATAATAATACATATAATAATACATATAATAATACATATAATAATACATATAATAATACATATAATAATACATATAATAATACATATAATAATACATATAATAATACATATAATAAACATGATATACACGGTACAGAAGATTTTCAATGTGTTTGTAAGTCAGAGACTGTGATTTTTTTTGTTCTTTTATGCATTTGGCTTCCAGCAGCAACAGCCTGGTTGACCAGGCAAGCACCAGACGAGCCTGGCCCATGGCCGGGCTCCAAGAGTAGTGAAACTCAAAGCTCTTCAAAGGTAGTACAGTGGACCCCCGCATAACGATCACCTCTGAATGCGACCAATTATGCAAGTGTATTTATGTAAGTGCGTTTGTACGTGTATGTTTGGGGGTCTGAAATGGACTAATCTACTTCACAATATTCCTTATGGGAACAAATTCGGTCAGTACTGGCACCTGAACATACTTCTGGAGTGAAAAAATATCGTTAACCGGGGGTCCACTGTATTTCAGTTTTTGATATTCTTACTCTTTTGCAGATTATGTTGTTGTTGGGTCCGACTCTGGTCGCATCACCATCTTGGAGTACAACCAGGCCAAGAACCAGTTCGAGAGAATCCATATGGAGACCTTCGGGAAGAGTGGATGTCGACGGATTGTCCCTGGGCAGTATCTGGCCATTGACCCCAAGGGCAGGGCTGTTATGATTGGTGAGATCTTGTAGTGATTGTCCAGTTATACATTAGTAAAGTGGGTGAGATACTTGGTATCGAATACATAGTGTGTGCCATTGACATTTCGCATGGTTCTTCTTACAGACGCTGTATCTCTTTCTAATCCAAGAATAAGTCAACCAGTGGCTTCTTCAGCCCGATACAGAGAATGGCGAAAGATGAGAAGGAGAATGAGGTAATCAATCCCTCAGCCTAGAGTCGATGTGTTTCTTAAGACTGATGGACTGAACACATTGACTCCAGGCTGAAGGACTGATTACCTCATTCTCCTCCTCATCTTTCACCGTTCTTCTCCATATCGGACTGAAGAAGCCACTGGCTGGTGAAATGTTTCCTTAACCCTTTGACTGTTTCAGGCCCCTTTCTGAAACTGTCATTCTATGTCGCTCAATTTTTGAAAAAAAAAAAAAATTATTTTTTCTTATGAAATGATAGAGAATCTTTTCCCGATGGTAATGACACCAAAAGTTCGAAATTTGGTCGAAAACTCATGGAATTATGCTCCCGCGAAGTTAGCGGTCTCGGCGACATATGCGTATCAGCGATTTCGCCGACTTTGAGCCCTATTTTCAGCCAATTCCATTGTTCCAGTTGACCAAACTCATAGCTATTTCTTTAGAACTCCATTTTATCTATCAGCTGAGTACAAGAAACCTCCCATTTACTAATTTGGACTACCCAATATGGTGGTCAGAAATTGGCAATTTGGCCAATTTCACGCAAACTAAAAAAGATGCCAATTTCAAAATAGGGTCCAGGATAAACAAGGTAGACATTCGTGGCACTAAAATAACATATGCTCTGTTCATTAGTCACATCTCTAGGCCCCTCTTATGTTATTATTGCTTTCTATTTTGATTTTTTATTCATACAAAAAAATACAAAATTTACTGTTATGCAGACTACTGCATTATTGTAAAAATGGTATAAATAATATCAGTGCACTAGTGAAAGAATATTAGACTCCCCAGTTGACGTGTATTGGACGTGTGGTGTGATTTATTTACTCCTGAACAATGGTAAAAATCGAACATTTCCGCTACTTTGAGCTCAGTTTCAAGGTCGTTTTCATCGTCAAAGTAATGAAAATCATCTCTATTTCTGTAATATGTTTTCCATTTTATCACCTAAGACCATGAAAACGCGAATACAACGATGAATACTATACGAAAATACACCTCAAAGTCGGCGTTTTATTCCAAAAAAACGATCAGTTTTTTTTTTCTCATTACGCAATGTGTGCTGCAGGATTTTTTTTATGTGGTGCACACTGACCACACAGACCCATTCTCTCACATGTGGGCCTACCAGCTTTCTCCCGCTTGATTTGAAGCCACTAGAATTAATGAGTATATATACGTCAGAAACATTGGCTCGTAAGACGTATTTATACGTCGAAAACAGTCAAAGGGTTAATAAAGATTCCCAAATGCTGCACAAGTGTCTCTCACTCTAATTTTAGCGTTAATCACTCCACAGGTGCCGTTGAGAAACAGAAGCTGGTGTACATCCTGAACAGAGACGCCGCAGCAAGACTCACCATTTCTTCACCGTTAGAGGCTCATAAAAGCAACACTCTTGTGTATCACACTGTTGGAGTCGATGTTGGCTTTGAAAACCCCTTATTTGCTTGCTTAGAGATTGACTATGAGGTGAGTCCTTTAAGATGATAAAATGTATTGGTCAGTCCCTCAGCCTGGAGATGACGACCGTGAGGCGAGTCCTTTAAGATGATAAAATGTATTGGTCAGTCCCTCAGCCTGGAGATGACGACCGTGAGGCGAGTCCTTTAAGATGATAAAATGTATTGGTCAGTCCCTCAGCCTGGAGATGACGACCGTGAGGCGAGTCCTTTAAGATGATAAAATGTATTGGTCAGTCCCTCAGCCTGGAGATGATGACCGTGAGGTGAGTCCTTTAAGATGATAAAATGTATTGGTCAGTCCCTCAGCCTGGAGATGACGACCGTGAGGCGAGTCCTTTAAGATGATAAAATGTATTGGTCAGTCCCTCAGCCTGGAGATGACGACCGTGAGGTGAGTCCTTTAAGATGATAAAATGTATTGGTCAGTCCCTCAGCCTGGAGATGATGACCATGAGGTGAGTCCTTTAAAGTGATAAAATGTATTAGTAACTTACATTACTCGTCAGTTGTCTTGTGTCTAATTTTCTTGTAATAATCATTGTAGTTAAGAGAATCATTTCACTCACAAAATAAAAGAAACACTATGTATGCTTGGGGGTAAAACAGTGATATAGTATTCTGTGTAGACAGAAGAAAAAGTCACAATACTCTGACTGGAACAATACACACATAAATCAAATACATGAACAACATCTGGTTATCTTTATGTAGACGTTTTGCCGTCCAGTGGCTTTATCAATACAAATTTCGAGGGCATAATTGGAAGACAGTAGAACTATATACAAAAGATGAGGTAATCAGTCCCTCAACCTTGGCTGAGGGACTGATTGAATAATTTGCTGTGATTCACAGGAAGCTGACACGGATCCTACAGGAGAGGCCGTACACAGGACGCAGCAGACTCTCACCTTCTATGAACTGGATCTCGGACTCAATCATGTTGTCAGGAAATATCACGAACCTCTGGAGGAACACGCAAACTTTCTCATCTCTGTTCCAGGTAACGAAACGCTGACACAGTCATGTGCACCCATATATTTCTCTATAACGTATAATACTGTAAATGTAACAATATGCACATAACCCGCACATAGGAGAAACTTATGGCAACCTTTTGGTCAAACTTTGACCATTAACTAGTCATTGTGATTAATCAGTGGTCCAAGTGAGACCAAAATGTTGTCATAAGCTTCTTTTTTGTACGTGTGGGTTATTTGTGTATTGTGAAATATTAAGTGCCAAGAGTATTGCTAGAAAACCGTGGATATTGTTATTGTTTTGAGTGTTAAAAAAAGTTTTTTTTTTTTTGTTACATATTTTTCATAAGATCCTTGTTTAGAAACTTACCTACTAGACTTTCTTTTTCAGGTGGTAATGATGGGCCATCTGGCGTGTTAGTGTGTTCAGAGAACTACATAACCTACAAGAACTTGGGCGACCAGCCAGATATCCGTTGTCCCATACCTCGCAGAAGGGTATGGCCTCGCCAGTCCTTGTACACTTAGATGGGGTTTGAACCCTTGGCTAGTGACTCGTAAAACTATAGGCCAGTGCATTAACCACAGGGCAAGCTGGCCCAGTGGCCATGATGATGGCTTTGAGGGGACTTGAGCTGGAGTTGTTACAGCCATGCTGGCAGGAGATTCATCTGTAAAAACTTGTGGTCACAGTGGTGGCCCATGCTGACCTCCTTCTTTCTTTCTTCTTTCAACACACCGGCTGTATCCCACCAAGGCGGGGTGGCCCAAAAGGAAAAACGAAAGTTTCTCCTTTTACATTTAGTAATATATACAGGAGAAGAGGTTACTAGCCCCTTGCTCCCGGCATTTTAGTTGCCTCTTACAACACGCATGGCTTACGGAGGAAGAATTCTGTTCCACTTCCCCATGGAGATAAGAGGAAATAAACAAGAATAAGAACTAGAAAGAAAATAGAAGAAAACCCAGAGGGGTGTGCATATATGTGCTTGTACATGTATGTGTAGTGTGACCTAAGTGTAAGTAGAAGTAGCAAGACGTACCTGAAATCTTGCATGTTCATGAGACAGAAAAAAGGACACCAGCAATCCTACCATCATGTAAAACAATTACAGGCTTTCGTTTTACACTCACTTGGCAGGACGGTAGTACCTCCCTGGGCGGTTGCTGTCTACCAACCTACTACCTATATGCTGACCTCCTTATGATGTATAAATATACCTAGTTGGATGAATCATGTTGTAGCCAGCTGGCCCAGTGGTTCTTTACCACTCGCTTGCCATGAGTTCAAACCCTCTCTGTCCTGTGGCTGGTTTGCATTCGTGTCATTATGATTTCGTGAGTTGTGGTAGTTTGTTCACATACACTCTTGTTCTAGTAAGGTATCTTTATTTTAAATTTTCTTAATTTACAAGGAAATCACTTTTTGGTTTATCATGTAGGCCTATAACTGCAAATTCTCAGGTAAAGCAGGTGAGGCCTACCTCGAAGAAGCTTTCAATCAGTTACCAGTAGCCTGGGGCCTAGCTCAGTAGGCTTAATTTATAAGTGTATATAGGTTTGAGCCCTGGTGCAGTTTTGAGCTGTAGTATCGGGTTCCCCCCTCTGATGAGACAGTGATGGAGTGAGTGATGTTGAAAGTTTTTTTGTTTTTTTGGCACCCTGCCTTGGTGGGAGATGGCCAATTCGTTTAAAAAAAAATGGCTGATTTACATTTTTTAATGTGATGTCAGCTGTGTTGCAGAATGGCCTTGATGTGTTTTTTAATGTGATGTCAACTACACTGCAGAATGATCTTGATGACCCGGAGCGAGGAATGATCTTCATCTGCGCCGCCACCCACAAAACTCGCTCCATGTTCTTTTTCCTTGCCCAGACAGAGCAGGGTGACATCTTCAAGGTGAGGTTTGGCCACATGTACAGAAGATTATATAAACTGTGATATCTGCACACTTCTGGGAAAACAGCTATTAACTGAGCCATAATGAATATACAGTGGACCCCCGGTTAACGATATTTTTTCACTCCAGAAGTATGTTCAGGTGCCAGTACTGACCGAATTTGTTCCCATAAGAAATATTGTGAAGTAGATTAGTCCATTTCAGACCCCCAAACATACACATACAAACGCACTTACTTAAATACACTTACATAATTGGTCGCATTCGGAGGTAATCGTTATGCGGGGGTCCACTGTACAGTGGTACCTCGGGATATGAACTTAATTCATTCCAGAAGGCTGTTCGAGTGCTGATACCGAACGAATTTGTTCCCATAAGGAATAATGTAAATTAGATTAATCTATTTCAGACCCCCAAAAATACACTTACAAAAGCACTTACATAAATACACTTGAATAATTGTTTGAGTTTTGAGCTGTTCGTATCCCAAGGTACCACTGTATTTTCTTCTTCAATTTTTTTGAGGGGTGGGTCACCCTATCTCAGTAGGAGTCGAACATGTGCTCTATAAAAAACATGCAAAAAGAAGGAAAATTATACTCAAAACGCTTTTCAGATTACTCTAGAAACGGACGAGGATGTTGTGACGGAGATCAAGCTGAAATATTTCGACACCGTTCCGCCGGCGACGGCCATGTGTGTTCTCAAAACTGGCTTCCTCTTTGTTGCCTCGGAGTTTGGTAACCATTATCTTTATCAGGTGAGTAGTGAGTGTTTGTATGTGTGGGTGTTTGTAAGTTGCATTTGTATGTGTGGGTGTGTGAATGTGACTTGTGGTGTTTGTGTGTGTGACTTGTGTTCGTAAGTGTGTGTGGCTTGTGGTGTTTGTAAGTGTGTGTGACATGTGGTTTGCATGTGTGTGTGTGTGTGTGTGTGTGTAACTTATGTTTGGGTTTGAAAAGGACCTGCCTAGTATGGGCCAGTAGGCCAACTGCAGTGTTTCTCCTTTCTTATGTTCCCACCCTGCCTCGGTGGGAGATGGCCGGTATGTTCAGAATAAAAATTCCTGGCTATGATTTAACCCTTTCAGGGTCCGTGCCGTAGATCTACGGCTTTACGTTCAGGGTCCAAACCGTAGATCTACGCCAAAATTCTAGCGGTGTCAAATTTAGCGCGAAAAGGCTGGTAGGCCTACATGTGAGAGAACGGGTCTGTGTGGTGTGTGTGCGCCATAAACAAAAATTCTAGGTGCCTGCATAACATTGTAGGAACGCCGGCTCAGTTACCTTTGTTCACCATGCCTCATCGCAAGGCAGCTCTCACTCCAAGGAAAATTGGGACTCTCCTCTTCCTATCTGATAGTTCTGACTCTGATGGAAGTGGAAATGAAGACGAATTCTTTGGCTTTGATCAGTTAGTGACCGAAAGGAATGACCAGGATATCGATAATAGTGCAGAAAACCCTGACGATCCTCAACCTTCTACCTCTGGTGTGGGCACTCCTCAGTCACGGTCAGTTGTACCTCATCGCAAGAGAAAACTATTATTTTCGCGTGGCCAGGCCTCTGACTTCAGTAATGATGATGATAGTGACGTGGATTGTGATTTTATTGCTCTTGACGATCATTCGAGTAGTGATAGTGAGGAAACATATTCACCAGTGAAGCGTCGGTATATACACCTCTGCATGCACTTGGGTAGTGTTCCCTATGCAGTGCCCAGGGGATGGAGTACATCCTGGAGTACATCCCGTGGCCCTACACCAGGAATAGACAGTGAAAGTGAGGATGATGTGGCTACACTTGGCATGGATAGACCACAGGCATCAGTAGATGGTGGTAGTGGTGATGGTAGTGCCACGGCCATGCGTGACTCACCAGCCCAGGCTGGGACCCACGCTGCTGACTCCTCAGTTCAAGGACAAACCGGAACGTCAGCCACCAGCCCACCACAACCACAACTACCCGCACAACCAGCCTATGATGTCCAGTATCCACCAGCAAACAGTATCTGGGATTGGCAGCAAAATCTCAATTTTGTTCCCAAGCCCCACCAGTTTGATAACTCTCAAAGTGGAATTCTACCAACTTGTCCCCTTGGAACCACTGCCAATGAACTGGAATTCTTTGAATTATTCTTTGACCAGCCCTTGATAGAAACTATTGTCAGGGAAAGTAACAAGTATTTTGAGTACACCATGGCAAATACGATCATATCACCACAGTCAAGACTACACCGGTGGAAAGAGACGACTGTTGCAGAAATGTATTTGCTTTTTGCAACAATAATGCTTATGCCTCATGTCTATAAGCATAATATAAAAGCATACTGGTCCACAGATCGGCTAATTTCTACCCCGGTCTTCAGTGAAATCATCCCAGTGAACAGGTTTATCTTACTGTTACGTATGTTGCACTTCTCTGACAAAACCAGGCCTGACAGAAGTGACAGGTTATACAAGATTAGAAATGTTTTTATGTATCTCAAACAAAAGTTCAACATGTACTTTTATCCATTCAAGAATCTTGTAATTGACGAGTCTTTGATTTTGTTCAAAGGTAGACTGTCATTCAAGCAGTATATACCGAGCAAGAGGAAACGCTTTGGTATAAAACTGTTTGTACTCTGTGACTGTGACAGTGGCCTGGTATTGGATATTGTTGTATACACGGGAAGTAAAACATTGAAAGATACCAGGATGTTATTGGGTATCTCAGGTGACGTAGTGAGAAGCATGATGGCACCTTATCTTGGTAAGGGGCATACATTATATACCGATAACTGGTACACAAGCCCTTTACTCAGTGATTTCTTGCGAGTGAACAAGACAGATGTGTGTGGCACAGTGCGTTCTAATCGTAAATATATGCCCAGGTTCAACGCAGGTGCTCGTGGTGATGAGGTGCAGGTGTTTACTGCCAATGACATCATGGCATTACGGTGGCATGACAAACGAGATGTCACATTGTTGACAACCATTCACCGTAACGAAATGCAAGACAGTGGCAAAGTTGATAGAATGACTAATGAACATATTCGAAAACCAGTGACAGTGATTGATTATACACAAAACATGCGCTTGGTTGACAAATGTGACATGCAGATTGGCTTTGTTGATTGTGTTCGTAAGAGTTACAAGTGGTACATGAAACTTTTCTTCCATCTCATGGACATTTCAATGCTCAATGCATATAATACGTACCAAGTGAAGACTGGCAACAGACCACCGTATGGTGAATTTTGTTTGTCTGTTGTCAGACAACTTATAATGAAGTACCAGGTAACAACACCTGCTATACAACAAGGTCCTCGAACTCCTCTGGATATACCCAAGCGTTTGAGGAGGGAAAGTGATCATTTCATAATACAGCTTCCTGCAACTAAAAAAAAATTTGCTCAGAAGAGATGCATTGTCTGTGCACAAACAAAACGACCGCAACAAAGACGCAAAGACACTCGGTTTATGTGCGAGGAATGTAAGGTACCTCTGTGCATGGTGCCTTGTTTCAAGGAGTTCCACAAGCTCCAGCAGTTCTAAAAACATGTCCAGTGATTGTAAATATGTAAATATATGATAGAACATTAGTATTATACAAGATTTGTGCATGTTTATTGTAATAAACAAAAGTGGTAAACAATAATATGATAATAACTTTAGTGCAGTTATTGTGTTCAATACAGTGAGTTTATATATATACATTATATACAGTATTGGCCTCTCAATCCCCAGATGTTAGTAGGAAAAGAAAAAATTATAAAAGAAAAGAAAAACTATAAAAAACGTAAAATAAAGTAATGCGTGTATGTGGAAATCGTCGAAGTTGCCACCACCCGGTCATTTTGGGTCAACTTCTTGGCACTGTATCTCGGTAAGTACCAATCAGAATTTTTTGTTTTTGTTTTATTACCTTCACAAAAATATACTCTTTAATTCTGTAAGGAAAAATAATCTTTTTTTTTTTTTTCAAAATTTCTTGGACACTGGGACACCCCTTCCGATTTTGGCCTTGGACCCTGAAAGGGTTAATTCTCTCAGACGTATCTTTGTGGAGATGTTTCTCTCAGACGTATCTTTGTGGAGATGTTTCTCTCAGACGTATCTTTGTGGAGATGTTTCTCTCAGACGTATCTTTGTGGAGATGTTTCTCTCAGACGTATCTTTGTGGAGATGTTTCTCTCAGACGTATCTTTGTGGAGATGTTTCACTCAGACATATCTTTGTGGAGATGTTTCACTCAGACGTATCTTTGTGGAGATGTTTCACTCAGACGTATCTTTGTGGAGATGTTTCACTCAGACGTATCTTTGTGGAGATGTTTCACTCAGACGTATCTTTGTGGAGATGTTTCACTCAGACGTATCTTTGTGGAGATGTTTCACTCAGACGTATCTTTGTGGAGATGTTTCACTCAGACGTATCTTTGTGGAGATGTTTCACTCAGACGTATCTTTGTGGAGATGTTTCTCTCAATTATGCAAGTGTTTTCTTCACAATTATCTTTTGACTTACTTCTATGCCGTTTTTCTTTTCTTTTTTGCCAAGTGCACTGAAATGTCAACCTTGATGATATTTAATCCCTTTTCATTTTATTACATTGATTTATGTACTAAACAAATCCTAAGGGAATGTGTTTAGACTAGAAATATGTTGAGAGAAAGAGTATAGTAGTATGTTGAGAGAGAGAGTATAGTAGTATGTTGAGAGAGAGAGTATAGTAGTATGTTGAGAGAGACAGTATAGTAGTATGTTGAGAGAGACAGTATAGTAGTATGTTGAGAGAGAGAGTATAGTAGTATGTTGAGAGAGAGAGTACGGTAGTATGTTGAGAGAGACAGTATAGTAGTATGTTGAGAGAGAGAGTATAGTAGTATGTTGAGAGAGACAGTATAGTAGTATGTTGAGAGAGACAGTATAGTAGTATGTTGAGAGAGACAGTATAGTAGTATGTTGAGAGAGAGAGTATAGTAGTATGTTGAGAGAGACAGTATAGTAGTATGTTGAGAGAGACAGTATAGTAGTATGTTGAGAGAGACAGTATAGCAGTATGTTGAGAGAGAGAGTATAGTAGTATGTTGAGAGAGACAGTATAGTAGTATGTTGAGAGAGACAGTATAGTAGTATGTTGAGAGAGAGAGTATAGTAGTATGTAGTATAGTTATGAGAGAGACAGTATAGTAGTATGTTGAGAGAGAGAGTATAGTAGTATGTTGAGAGAGAGAGTAGTATAGTAGAGAGAGAGTATAGTAGTATGTTGAGAGAGAGAGTATAGTAGTATGTAGTATGTTGAGAGAGAGAGTATAGTAGTATGTTGAGAGAGAGAGTATAGTAGTATGTTGAGAGAGAGAGTATAGTAGTATGTTGAGAGAGAGAGTATAGTAGTATGTTGAGAGAGAGAGTATAGTAGTATGTTGAGAGAGACAGTATAGTAGTATGTTGAGAGAGAGAGTATAGTAGTATGTTGAGAGAGAGAGTATAGTAGTATGTTGAGAGAGAGAGTATAGTAGTATGTTGAGAGAGAGAGTATAGTAGTATGTTGAAAGAAAGAGTATAGTAGTATGTTGAGAGAGAGAGTATAGTAGTATGTTGAGAGAGAGAGTATAGTAGTATGTTGAAAGAAAGAGTATAGTAGTATGTTGAGAGAGAGAGAGTATAGTAGTATGTTGAGAGAGAGAGTATAGTAGTATGTTGAGAGAGACAGTATAGTAGTATGTTGAGAGAGACAGTATAGTAGTATGTTGAGAGAGACAGTATAGTAGTATGTTGAGAGAGACAGTATAGTAGTATGTTGAGAGAGACAGTATAGTAGTATGTTGAGAGAGACAGTATAGTAGTATGTTGAGAGAGACAGTATAGTAGTATGTTGAGAGAGACAGTATAGTAGTATGTTGAGAGAGACAGTATAGTAGTATGTTGAGAGAGACAGTATAGTAGTATGTTGAGAGAGACAGTATAGTAGTATGTTGAGAGAGAGAGTATAGTAGTATGTTGAGAGAGACAGTATAGTAGTATGTTGAGAGAGACAGTATAGTAGTATGTTGAGAGAGACAGTATAGTAGTATGTTGAGAGAGAGAGTATAGTAGTATGTTGAGAGAGACAGTATAGTAGTATGTTGAGAGAGAGAGTATAGTAGTATGTTGAGAGAGACAGTATAGTAGTATGTTGAGAGAGACAGTATAGTAGTATGTTGAGAGAGACAGTATAGTAGTATGTTGAGAGAGAGAGTATAGTAGTATGTTGAGAGAGACAGTATAGTAGTATGTTGAGAGAGACAGTATAGTAGTATGTTGAGAGAGACAGTATAGTAGTATGTTGAGAGAGACAGTATGTTGAGAGAGACAGTATAGCAGTATGTTGAGAGAGACAGTATAGTAGTATGTTGAGAGAGACAGTATAGCAGTATGTTGAGAGAGACAGTATAGCAGTATGTTGAGAGAGACAGTATAGCAGTATGTTGAGAGAGACAGTATAGCAGTATGTTGAGAGAGACAGTATAGTAGTATGTTGAGAGAGACAGTATAGTAGTATGTTGAGAGAGACAGTATAGCAGTATGTTGAGAGAGACAGTATAGCAGTATGTTGAGAGAGACAGTATAGCAGTATGTTGAGAGAGACAGTATAGCAGTATGTTGAGAGAGACAGTATAGTAGTATGTTGAGAGACAGTATAGTAGTATGTTGAGAGAGACAGTATAGTAGTATGTTGAGAGAGACAGTATAGTAGTATGTTGAGAGAGACAGTATAGTAGTATGTTGAGAGAGACAGTATAGCAGTATGTTGAGAGAGACAGTATAGCAGTATGTTGAGAGAGACAGTATAGTAGTATGTTGAGAGAGACAGTATAGCAGTATGTTGAGAGAGACAGTATAGTAGTATGTTGAGAGACAGTATAGTAGTATGTTGAGAGAGAGAGTATAGTAGTATGTTGAGAGAGAGAGTATAGTAGTATGTTGAGAGAGACAGTATAGTAGTATGTTGAGAGACAGTATAGTAGTATGTTGAGAGAGACAGTATAGTAGTATGTTGAGAGAGACAGTATAGCAGTATGTTGAGAGAGACAGTATAGCAGTATGTTGAGAGAGACAGTATAGTAGTATGTTGAGAGAGTATAGTAGTATGTTGAGAGAGAGAGTATAGCAGTATGTTGAGAGAGAGAGTATAGAAATATGTTGAGACAATAATTTATATACTAAACAAATCCTAATGAATATGTTGAGACAATAAGGGAATATGAATGACGAATGTTAAGAGATTTTAAGATTTCGTTCGGATTTTTAATCCCGGAGGGTTAGCCACCCAGGATAACCCAAGAAAGTCAGTGCGTCTAACTTATTTCCATTGGGGTCCTTAATCATGTCCCCCAGGATGCGACCCACACCAGTCGACTAACACCCAGGTACCTATTTGCTGCTAGGTGAACAGGACAACAGGTGTAAGGAAACATGTCGAAATGTTTCCACCCGTCGGGAATCGAGCCCGGGCCCTCCGTGTGTGAAGCGGGAGCTTTAGCCACCGGGCCACTCATGTTATAATAAGGTGCACTAAATTAGCTTATAAATTTTGGATACAACATGAACACATTTGCCAAGAATTTTATCATTAAAGACAACTTTCCTGAAAATAAATATATAGGTCTATTGGTAAAAAAAATTTCAAGGGATAAGTGAGATAAATTTGAAACTTAAATGATAATTGAGATTATTTAGGATTGTTTGGTGAATTATTCAGAGATTATTTAGGATTATTCAGAGATAATTTAGGATTATTCAGAGATATTGTTTAAATGCTGCCCATTAATAATTATAATAATTCATGTTAAGCACTAAACCCCTATGGGTCAGCTATCAAAACTTTGGAGTCCAGTCCCTGGACCAATTATGTACCTCTGTAATCTTTTGACTACCGCCCACAGGATGGGTATGGGGTGCATAATAAACATATTAAACTAACTAACCTATGGGTCATTCAGCACAAAATGTGTGGAGGCTCATACCTTTGTTAAGCACAAGACAGATGCACTTCCTATTAGTACTCACCTATATTGACCAGACTGCCCTTCAAGGTGGGTGTCTTGATGTTGAAGGGCTCTTGATTCAAGGAATTGGAGCAACCTTCTACGTGGAACAAGCCTGATTAACTCTCTTTCCCCAGGCACAGTTTAACCCTTGCTTTTCCATGATGGAGAAGAATCCTTCCTCCGTAAGCCATGCGTGTCATAAGAGGCGACTGAAATGCCGGGAGCAAGGGGCTAGTAACCCCTTCTCCTGTATATACAGGTGCACATCCCTTTATCCAAAACCCTTGGGGCCTGTATTGTTTCGAACTTCAGAACGATTCTCAATGCCGCCATGTGGCGGCGTGACCCAGCACGGATGTGACTGACGCTCCACAAAAAACTTTGGTTTTTGGAACTTTTCGAATTTATTTCGGATAAAGGGATGTGGACCCGTATTACTAAATTTAAAAAGAGAAACTTTCGTTTTTCTTTTTGGACCACATGGGATACAGCCGGTTTGTTGAAACTTAAAAAAGTTGTTGTTAGTATAAACTATCAGCTGTTGGGTTGCTAGCTATCCATATGTAAAGTAAACCCAGGCTATTGATGTCTTTTGAAGTCATGCTGGTACTTAATATTATTGGTGATGAACCGAGATATTGACATCTTTTGAAGTCTTACTGGTACCTGATGGAATTCATACTGGTACCTAACATAAGTCGTGCTGGTACTTAATATTATTGGTGATGAACCAAGATATTGACATCTTTTGAAGTCTTACTGGTACCTGATGGAATTCATACTGGTACCTAACATAAGTCGTGCTGGTACGTACTAGAAGTCATACGAGTGCCTAATAGGACTGGTGATGGTGATAATTTCCAGAGTCTGGTGAAGGGGATATGGGCACATATTGGACAGTCCGTTAGGGTCTGTAATCATTAAAAGGTTAAGTGTCGTGGGGGTTCGAAAGGAGATATGATGGTTGAAGATAAACACACTTGTGGATGGTAACACTATATATTGTCAGACTATGGTAAGGGAGCCCAACCTGCCTGTAGCTGCCTGGTATGTCTAAGCGTGGACTGAAGGCGAGGTAGCGCATCCCACTCACTCATGCCGCATCCCGTGACGTCATACAGTCACTAGGCCTAGTAGGGATCGTCTATATAAAACATATGGATGGTACTAAGATACTCAGCTAAGCTATACAACACATGTAAGGGGGATCAGCAACTATGCTGACATAAGTACCATTAGTATAAATGATAAACAGTTATTAATATTATGCACAAAAGGAAGCTGAGTGTCCTAGCTGTGACTGGAAACTAATGTTTTATTTTCTAAAGACATTCAAATAATGTAGTTTAAATGTATTAGTTTAATAATAGGCATAAAAGAAAATTACTAATTATTTATTGCATTTTGGGCAGAGGAGTAAATGGGGTTAAATCAGGTTTATTGAAGATAACTAGTGCTGGGTAATATTTTGTGAAATGATTCAGGGAAACCAGTTAGTCAGACTTGAGTCCTGGTGGTGGGAAGTACAGTGCCTGCACTCTGAAGAAGGGATTTGGGATATTTGCTGTTTGGAGCGACATCTAAACTGTCATATATGCACACGTCTGATAAGACGATGATAGTGTGAATGATGGTGAAAGTGTTTCTTTTTCGGGTCACCCTGCCTCAGTGGGAGACGGCCAGCATGTTAAAACAAAAATAGACATTAAACAAGTGCAAGTATGTGTGGCTGCGTGTGTGTGTTTGAAGTGATAGTGTGTAAAACAAACCACTGAATGGGTGGGGCTAGAACCCATGGCAAGTGAATTGAAAAATTCTGTACCAATGCATAATCCACTGGGTCAGCTGGCCCAGTGGCCATGATAGTGGCTTTGAGGGGACTTGAGCTAGAGTTTGTCATGGCCACTGGTGAGAGATTCATCTGTAAAAACTTTTCATTTGTGATCACAATGGTGGCCCATGCTAACCTCCTTATGGTGTATAAATATACCTAGTTAGATGGATTTTATTGTAGCCAGCTGGCCCAGTTACTAATGCCTGGAGTTTTAGTACTCACTCACCGCGTGTTCAAACCCCATCTGTTCCGTGGCTTGTTTGTAATCGTGTTATGATTTCGTGAGTCGTGATAACGTGTGTTTTGCAGTGTTCAGGAGTGTTTGCCATGGCATTCGTGTTGCTATGGCAGCGAGCAAGAGTTGTAGTGTGTGAATCTTTCCACTACTAACTCAGAATATGGAGAAGACATTTAGCAAGGCATTTCTGTCCATCCTGGATGAATTATTAAGTTTTGACCTAATGATGGTCCAGTATCGACAGAAATATCATCTTATTACTTGACAGTGGTCAGTTATTAAGTCATGATCTAATGATGGTCCATTTCTGACAGAAAAATCATTTAATCACTTGACAGTGGTCAGGGTGGGCAGAAACGTATTTTCTTTTTTAAATTTCATCATCTCATCTTCGTAGATTTTCCCCGCCCCTAATAGTGAGAAATGGAATTAACCCTAGTAAGGTATACTTCTAGAAATAGTCTTCTTCAGTTATACCCGGGTATAACATACCGTATCCTGACTGCCTTCAGGAGGGAGCTGGACAGATACTTAAAGTCAGTGCCGGATCAGCCGGGCTACAGTTCGTATGTTGGACTACGTGCGGCCAGCAGTAACAGCCTAGTTGATCAGGCCCTGACCTACCTGGAGGCCTGGTCATGGACCGGGCCGCAGGGGCACTGACCCCTGGAATACCCTCCAGGTAGACTCCAGGTAGATGTTGAATATACAATCATTCTAATCAAAATTTATTGTTGATAGTGAGGAATGTGTAATGTAAACATTATTGAAATGAATGCAAGGCTTATCATAATTTTATTTCATGACCCACACCTGTAGGATTATGATTTTTTTGTTTTTACACGCTGGTCATCTCCCAGGTGACCCGAAAAAGAAACACTTCACCATCATTCACACTATTACTGTCTTGCTGGAGGCACGCAGGCACAGCAGCAATAGTGTGAATGATGGTGAAAGTGCCTTTTTGGGTCACCCTGTCTCAGTGGGAGACGACTAGCATGTAAAAACAAAAAAAGACCCTAGTGAGGGTCTTTTTTTGTGGTAGAATTACTAACAAAATGTTAGGTAAAAGGTCACACATACAACTAATGGGGCCTTTTATTGTGGTAGCATTTCACTCCCCGGGAGTGAATTTAATGGCTTGACAATGCTCCTAGAGAGTGAAACATTGCCACAGTAAAAGGCCCCATTAGTTGAATGAGTGACCTTTTACTAAACAATGTATGTATTTATTTAGGTGTTCCTTAGGAATCCTTCGCTACATATATAGTCTCATGTGACTTATTTTAATTAAGGCTTAAATGGTTTTTGATCTGTACTAATTAAAAGGTTGTTTGATATTTATCAAACAGCCTTTTTTTCTCTCTTTTCAGATTGAAGAGGACGTAGCTGTTTGTAAGGTAATATATATTTAAACCCAAGAACATAAATGATCAAGCCAAGAATAATACGTCACAGTAATGTCGCTGCAACAGTTCACAAAGGTGCTATAAATGGCTTAGAAAACCTCCAAGTTGAAGAACGAGTCGCTTGTGGGGCATTTGGGAATGTTTTTCAAGGAAATGCTCTGCCAGCCAGTGGCTTCTTTAGTCAAGTGCAGAGAAGAATGGTGGAAAAAGAGCAGGAGTTTGAAGTAATCAGTCCCTCAGGAGTTGATGTGTTCAATCCATCAATCTTAAAGAAAGTGCCATCCATCAGTCTTAAAGAAAGTGCCTCCTTTAAGATAGATGGACTGAACACACTGATTCCAGGCTGAGGGACTGATCACCTCAAGCACCACCTCTCTTTCCGCCGTTCTCCGCAAAAGACTGAAGAAGTTGCTGGCTGGCAAAACCATCCCTCAGTAAACATTACCAAATATTGCACAGGTGTCACATTCAGTTCGCGACGGTCTGGGGTTTTGAGACTCTGATCACGGGTTCTATCCCCGCCCGTGGTATGGTTTCTTCAGTTCACGAGGAAACATAGAAGTCCTCTTTTTAGAGAGGTTTTGAAGATGATTTAGAGAGATTTTAGAAGGTTTTCTAGAGGGTTAGAGAGTTTTTGGAGGTTTAAAGAGTTTTTGGAGGTTTTAGAGAGTTTTTTGGAGGTTTTGGAGAGTTTTTGGAGGTTTAAAGATTTTTTGGAGGTTTTAGAGAGTTTTTTGGAGATTTTAGAGAGTTTTTGGGGGGTTTTAAAGAGTTTTTGGAGGTTTTGGAGAGTTTTTTGTGAAAGGTATAAGTTAGTTATTAAAAGAAGGACAAAATAGGATGGAATATTATTGTTTTGTAGATTCTACAGTGTTCCCAACAGTTATGTCTAGCTGGGACACTTGGTTAAGGGGTACACTAATAGGGCATTTACACTGGTGCACAATATAAATGATGTGCACTATATATATGGCTAATGGTGTGCATTATATATGACCAATGATGTGCACTGTAGAGGACCATTATTGTGCACTGTAGATGACCATTATTGTGCACTGTAGAGGACCATTATTGTGCACTGTAGATGACCATTATTGTGCACTACAGATGGCCATTATTGTGCACTGTAGATGACCATTATTGTGCACTACAGATGGCCATTATTGTGCACTTTAGATGACAATAAGCCCCCCTCTCTTCGTTATAGGACCACGATATTAACTTGAGGTATAGTGTTTTAGCACACTTGACATCTCCCACAGAGATAGGGTTGCCCGAAAAGATGAAGACACCCCTCACCCTCATTCGTTCAATCACTGTCTTGCCAGAAGTGTACCGACATCACACTTCACATGCCACTCCGAACTGCAACATTCCCATCTGAGTTCAGGCAGTATTTACAAGTACAGTGGACCCCCGCATAACGATTACCTCCAAATGTGACCAATTATGTAAGTGTATTTATGTAAGTGCGTTTATACGTGTATGTTTGGGGGTCTGAAATGGACTAATCTACTTCACAATATTTCTTATGGGAACAAATTCGGTCAGTACTGGCACCTGAACATACTTCTGGAGTGAAAAAATATCGTTAACCGGGGGTCCACTGTACTCCTTGACTTACGATGGTGTGGCATTGATTATCCTGGAGGCAAAACTTCAGATAATTACCCAGCATGAAGGCAGCAAGTCCCTAACTTGTATTCATTTATTGGCTTTTAAATACTGGTATTATTCACACTTTTAACACAGTTAAAATTTAGTATGTATGACTATAAGTGACCCTTGTATTACTCTGTTGGTGAATCCCAGGTACGTGCTCTGGCTGGGAGTTTTATAACTTGCTTGCCATGGCTTCAAACCCCACCTGTTCCCTGGTTTGTTTACATGTACTAAGCTCAGTCAGGACAGTTACACATCATCTCCATTGTGCTTTGTCAGTCACACTGATCACATATGTTAGTTAATAATAATTGGCCCAGGGACTGTACCTCAATATTACAGAGGTACATAATGGATTCAGGAACTGTACCTCAATGTTACAGAGGTACATAATGGGTCTAGGAACTGTACCTCAACATTACAGAAGTACATAATGGGTCCAGGGATTGTACCTCAACATTACAGAGGTACATAATGGGTCTAGGAACTGTACCTCAACATGCAGAGGCACATAATGGGTCCAGGGACTGTATGTCAACATTACAGAGGTATATAATGGGTCCAGCGACTGGGACACAAAGTTTTGATGGCTGAACAAGTTACGAAGGTAATGAACTATTTATATGTTTATATCTGGTCACAATCATAATGAGTTATTTATGCAGACCTGAATTAGGTTATACGATCACGTGGTGTCAGCACATTGCAAACAGTATGTGGAATTATTGATTAAAATAGGACATTAGAGAGCAAACTTGCATGAAGTGAGGCAGTGCTAGATTATTTTTGTTTGAGCGGCAGGATGATAAAGCTCTTTTTACATAAAAAAAAAGAATACATGTATGTATATAAAAGTTTACGATGAACACAACGTCTCAATATTTTAAAGAAAAGGTACACAAAACCCTTTTAATTGAGAAATGATATTTCATTCACTGGGGTATTTATTAAGTTTCTTTACGATTTTTTTTTTTAAGGACTGTCGGTTCATTGCCATTCATTTATAGTTTGAGATATTTTGTCGTACAACTGAAGCCTTCTTAAGGTGACTCCCAAGTCTGTTGAAGAGGACCTCAATTGGAGGGTAAAATATATGTTACTAATATCTTCTGTTGTGAATAAAAAGGCACAATACTGTGACTGGAATAATAACACAAATAACCTGCACGTAGCAGAAAAAACTTATGACAATGATTTTGTTCGACTTCGACCATTGACTAGACACACGCTAGTTAATGGTCCAAATCAGACTTGAAACGTCATCGTTTGTTTCTCCGATGGGCAGATTATTTGTATATTGGCGTTTACTTTTCTATGAATGGGTTCACTTGTATAATTGATCATTGTATATTACTCTGCTAGATTATTTAAATTATTTGTCATTAATCTTTTTGTAACTATTTGGTAGTTTTCTTCTATTGATACATATACAGTGGTACCTCAGGATATGAGCAGCCCAAAACTCGAAGAATTGTGTAAGTGCTTTTGTAAGTGTATTTTTGGGGGCCTGAAACAGATTAATCGAATTTACATTATTCCTTATGGGAACAAATTCGTTCAGCGTCGGCACTCGAACAGCCTTCTGGAATGACATAAATTCGTTTCCCGAGGTACCACTGTACTGACATTGTTGGCAATATAGGAGGGCCCTCCATATACATCTTTTCAGTGTTCCATGTTTTTGTTAGCTTCAGATTAAGCCATTGTTCATTATGTTCCACCTGCCAGTGATTGTCACCGTTGTGTGGAACAATGACGTAGTTGAAAGACAGTGAAAACATGGAACACCGAAAATAAACACTGTATATGCTAGGTCCTCCTGTATATCACTGGAGTTTTTATTGTGGGTCATTGTTCAGAGGGTTAATATTTGCGCTGGTTCTTCCAACAGATCAGTACGATTCGTACATCATCGTGTCCTTCGTGAACGCCACGCTGGTGCTGAGCATCGGTGAAACGGTAGAGGAAGTGACGGACTCTGGCTTCCTGGGCACCACCCCAACCCTGGCTTGTTCCCAGCTTGGTGACGACGCACTGGTGCAGGTGCGACTCTTGGCCTGGCTGCCTCTGTGTAGATAAATGGTTCCAAGAACCAGTAAATTGATAAATTAAACAAATGTGCAACACTTGGTTATCTTTATTGAGGAAATGATTTGCCACACACTGGCTTCATCAGTCCAATACAGAGAATGCTGAAGATCAGGCATTTGAGATAATCAGTCCCTCAGCCTGGAGTCCATGTAATTGACTTCAAATTGAGGGCCTGATTACCTCAAGACTTCCTTATCTTCACCATTCTCTCTATAGGACTGTATAGTTATTAGGTGATCCATGAGTGTCTTAGGTGATCCATGAGTGTCTTAGGTGATCCATGAGTGTCTTAGGTGATCCATTAGTATCTTAGGTGATCCATGAGTGTCTTAGGTGATCCATGAGTGTCTTAGGTGATCCATGAGTATCTTTGTTAGGTGATCCATGAGTGTCTTAGGTGATCCATGAGTGTCTTAGGTGATCCATGAGTATCTTTGTTAGGTGATCCATGAGTAACTTTTGTTAGGTGATCCATGAGTATCTTTGTTAGGTGATCCATGAGTAACTTAGGTGATCCATGAGTGTCTTTGTTAGGTGATCCATGAGTGTTTTTGTTAGGTGATCCATGAGTGTCTTTGTTAGGTGATCCATGAGTGTCTTTGTTAGGTGATCCATGAGTATCTTTGTTAGGTGATCCATGAGTGTCTTTGTTAGGTGATCCATGAGTATCTTTGTTAGGTGATCCATGAGTGTCTTTGTTAGGTGATCCATGAGTATCTTTGTTAGGTGATCCATGAGTGTCTTTGTTAGGTGATCCATGAGTGTCTTTGTTAGGTGATCCATGAGTATCTTTGTTAGGTGATCCATGAGTATCTTTGTTAGGTGATCCATGAGTATCTTTGTTAGGTGATCCATGAGTATCTTTGTTAGGTGATCCATGAGTATCTTTGTTAGGTGATCCATGAGTATCTTTGTTAGGTGATCCATGAGTCTTTGTTAGGTGATCCATGAGTATCTTTGTTAGGTGATCCATGAGTCTTTGTTAGGTGATCCATGAGTATCTTTGTTAGGTGATCCATGAGTGTCTTTGTTAGGTGATCCATGAGTATCTTTGTTAGGTGATCCATGAGTCTTTGTTAGGTGATCCATGAGTATCTTTGTTAGGTGATCCATGAGTGTCTTTGTTAGGTGATCCATGAGTGTCTTAGGTGATCCATGAGTGTCTTAGGTGATCCATGAGTATCTTTGTTAGGTGATCCATGAGTATCTTTGTTAGGTGATCCATGAGTGTCTTTGTTAGGTGATCCATGAGTGTCTTAGGTGATCCATGAGTATCTTTGTTAGGTGATCCATGAGTATCTTTGTTAGGTGATCCATGAGTATCTTTGTTAGGTGATCCATGAGTATCTTTGTTAGGTGATCCATGAGTGTCTTTGTTAGGTGATCCATGAGTGTCTTAGGTGATCCATGAGTATCTTTGTTAGGTGATCCATGAGTATCTTTGTTAGGTGATCCATGAGTATCTTTGTTAGGTGATCCATGAGTGTCTTAGGTGATCCATGAGTGTCTTAGGTGATCCATGAGTATCTTTGTTAGGTGATCCATGAGTATCTTTGTTAGGTGATCCATGAGTGTCTTAGGTGATCCATGAGTATCTTTGTTAGGTGATCCATGAGTATCTTTGTTAGGTGATCCATGAGTGTCTTAGGTGATCCATGAGTATCTTTGTTAGGTGATCCATGAGTATCTTTGTTAGGTGATCCATGAGTATCTTTGTTAGGTGATCCATGAGTGTCTTAGGTGATCCATGAGTATCTTTGTTAGGTGATCCATGAGTATCTTTGTTAGGTGATCCATGAGTATCTTTGTTAGGTGATCCATGAGTATCTTTGTTAGGTGATCCATGAGTATCTTTGTTAGGTGATCCATGAGTGTCTTAGGTGATCCATGAGTGTCTTAGGTGATCCATGAGTATCTTTGTTAGGTGATCCATGAGTATCTTTGTTAGGTGATCCATGAGTATCTTTGTTAGGTGATCCATGAGTATCTTTGTTAGGTGATCCATGAGTATCTTTGTTAGGTGATCCATGAGTATCTTTGTTAGGTGATCCATGAGTATCTTTGTTAGGTGATCCATGAGTATCTTTGTTAGGTGATCCATGAGTATCTTTGTTAGGTGATCCATGAGTATCTTTGTTAGGTGATCCATGAGTATCTTTGTTAGGTGATCCATGAGTGTCTTTGTTAGGTGATCCATGAGTGTCTTAGGTGATCCATGAGTATCTTTGTTAGGTGATCCATGAGTATCTTTGTTAGGTGATCCATGAGTGTCTTTGTTAGGTGATCCATGAGTGTCTTTGTTAGGTGATCCATGAGTGTCTTTGTTAGGTGATCCATGAGTGTCTTAGGTGATCCATGAGTATCTTTGTTAGGTGATCCATGAGTATCTTTGTTAGGTGATCCATGAGTGTCTTTGTTAGGTGATCCATGAGTGTCTTAGGTGATCCATGAGTATCTTTGTTAGGTGATCCATGAGTGTCTTAGGTGATCCATGAGTATCTTTGTTAGGTGATCCATGAGTGTCTTAGGTGATCCATGAGTATCTTTGTTAGGTGATCCATGAGTATCTTTGTTAGGTGATCCATGAGTATCTTTGTTAGGTGATCCATGAGTATCTTTGTTAGGTGATCCATGAGTATCTTTGTTAGGTGATCCATGAGTGTCTTAGGTGATCCATGAGTGTCTTAGGTGATCCATGAGTATCTTTGTTAGGTGATCCATGAGTATCTTTGTTAGGTGATCCATGAGTATCTTTGTTAGGTGATCCATGAGTATCTTTGTTAGGTGATCCATGAGTATCTTTGTTAGGTGATCCATGAGTATCTTTGTTAGGTGATCCATGAGTATCTTTGTTAGGTGATCCATGAGTATCTTTGTTAGGTGATCCATGAGTATCTTTGTTAGGTGATCCATGAGTATCTTTGTTAGGTGATCCATGAGTGTCTTTGTTAGGTGATCCATGAGTGTCTTAGGTGATCCATGAGTATCTTTGTTAGGTGATCCATGAGTATCTTTGTTAGGTGATCCATGAGTGTCTTTGTTAGGTGATCCATGAGTGTCTTTGTTAGGTGATCCATGAGTGTCTTTGTTAGGTGATCCATGAGTGTCTTAGGTGATCCATGAGTATCTTTGTTAGGTGATCCATGAGTATCTTTGTTAGGTGATCCATGAGTGTCTTTGTTAGGTGATCCATGAGTGTCTTAGGTGATCCATGAGTATCTTTGTTAGGTGATCCATGAGTGTCTTAGGTGATCCATGAGTATCTTTGTTAGGTGATCCATGAGTGTCTTAGGTGATCCATGAGTATCTTTGTTAGGTGATCCATGAGTATCTTTGTTAGGTGATCCATGAGTATCTTTGTTAGGTGATCCATGAGTATCTTTGTTAGGTGGTCCATGAGTATCTTTGTTAGGTGATCCGTGAGTATCTTTGTTAGGTGATCCATGAGTGTCTTAGGTGATCCATGAGTATCTTTGTTAGGTGATCCATGAGTGTCTTAGGTGATCCATGAATATCATTGTTAGAGGATCCATGAGAATCTTTGTCATGAGATTGTATGTGTAAGTTGGTAACTGGTATTTTAGTGGGCATCTATAAAAACATACCATCAATAGCCTCGTTGTATAAATCCCGAGGCCTAAAACAGGAAGCCTTGCCATATTAAAAAGTGAATGCTCTCACTTAATTCACTCATAAGTGTTGCTATGCAGGTCTACCCAGATGGCATCCGCCACATCCGTGCAGATCGGCGCGTCAACGAGTGGAAAGCTCCAGGAAAGAAGACGATTGTCAGATGCGCCCTCAACCAGCGCCAGGTCATCATTGCTTTGACTGGAGGAGAGATCGTCTACTTCGAGATGGATCCGGTGAGTGTTAATGCATTTGTGACGGAACATGGGTGGTTTGTTTTTTTCAACACCGGCCAGGTGTGACCAGGAGGCTTGGTCACAAACCGGGCCGCGGAGGCGTTGACCCCCGGAACTCTCTCCATGTAAACTCCAGGTAATATCTCACTGAGGCAGCATGACCTAAAAAGAAAAACAAAGTTTCTCTTCTTAAATTTAGTAATGTACATAGGAGAAGGGGTTACTAGCCCCTTGCTCCTGGCATTTTAGTCGCCTTTTACGACATGCATGGCTTATGGAGGAAGAATTCTGTTCCACTTTCCCATGGAGAAAGTGGTCTGTTATGGTATGCAAATTAAGACACAGGCAGGCCCCACTAAACAGCGCTTTATTTACAACGTCTTGCTAATTCAACAGTTTTCAATTATAGCTATTCATTTATTCAGGCTTCTTACAATAAAAAAACCATACCACAGGTGGGGCTAGAACCCCGCCCATGGTATGGTTTATTTTCAATCGTGTCATTACGATTTCATGAGTCACTCTTCGTACAATAAATATATTCACCACTTATGATAAGCTTAGGGCAAAAATATTTTAAGGTATGTAATGAATGTACTGTATATACATTATTTAGGTCTAGCTATATTGCTCACTCAGTATATGATAGTGTAAACATGTCATCAGGCTTTTATATGCATTTTAAAAGTGGAATAAGGCTATGTTTCAATTTATAGAGATAGCCAGGAACCTAACCTGCTGTATAAGCGGGGCCCTCATGAATTGCAATCATCTATTTTGAATTAGATTCAGTAAGTGTTTGTGCAATGGTGAAGCAAAGTTTTGTGATGGGACAGTTGATCTGTTAGGATATGCAGATTAAGCTATTGCCGTCATGAATTTAGCAAATATGGAAAGTTAGACTGTAACGGTAATGTCCCTATCATGATGAGCAGACAGGAAATTGTATTACCGTATTGCCCACGTGGGTTTACCATTTTCTGTATGGTAAATGTAATAATAAATCTGTTTCGTGTTCCAGCAAATAGCACTTAAAAAGGGAGGTTTTGAGTGCTGGGGGCTTGAACATCTAGCAGGCTTGTGTGAGCTTGTGGGGGCAAGTGGTTTCTGTTACAGTAAGTCTGCGACTTACAAACACATTAAGAATCTTCTGTATTGTGTGTAATATTCATAATCCAGGAAGTCTTCAATTTAGGAATACATTGGGGAACCTTTTGTATTATATATAATATTGATATTATACATAATACAGAACATTCTCAATGTTTTTAAGTTGAGGACTTACTGTACTATAAACAGTTTGTTAAATTCATGATATTGCTACTATTGTATATGGGTCAGCCCTTATTACAAGAGACTTCAGAAATGCATAAAATCTACTGGGGTCAGTTGTTGCCGAATCAACAGAGAAAATCCATGTGTCGCAGACATGTCCATTATTGTCACTATCACGGCAAAACACTCATTTCTATCCTGGTTGTCTTCAAGAGGGTGCTGGACAGACACACAAAGTCAGTACCTGACCAGCCGGGCTGTGGTCTGTATGTTGGTTTACTTGCAGCCAGCAGTAACAACCTGGCCTCATGGAGGCCCTGATCCTCCATGAGGCCTGGTCATGGACTGGGCCACAGGAGCATTGACCCCTGAGACCCTTTCCAGGTATACTCCAGGTATACCACAATCACCATTACTGCCAATCCACTCTTCCCTGTCTATTCAGTCAAAGGTTGATTAACCTATATAACTTAGATTGAGGAAGGTTGATTGTCTTAAATAAGTTGATTTGGCTGACAGTTACTATATAACAATGACTCATGAAATCATAATGACATGATTATAAACAAACCATACCACGGGTGGGGTTAGAACCCACGATCAGAGAGTCTCAAAACTCCAGATCGTCGCTTTAGCACTGGCTAATGCGACGGTCTGGAGTTTTGAGACTGATCGCGGGTTCTAACCCCACCAGTGGTATGGGTTGGTTCTCTATATAACAAGTTGGAAAAAAATGTCATTAACTCGTATGGTAGATAATGATGTTTTTTTAAAGCATTTTTTATGTTATTGATTTTTACATCATTGTGAAATATTTAAGTGGGTTTCTGTTGTATATTTCCACATACAGTGGACCCCCGGTTAACGATATTTTTTCACTCTATAAGTATGTTCAGGTGCCAGTACTGACCGAATTTATTCCCATAAGGAATATTGTGAAGTAGATTATTCCTTTCAGATCCCCAAACATACACGTACAAACGCACTTACATAAATACACTTACATAATTGGTCGCATTTGGAGGTAATCGTTATGCGGGGGTCCACTGTATTTTTGAACTATAGTATCGGCATGCTTCTGGCAAGACAGGGATGGAGTGAGTGATGATGAAAGTGTTTCTTCTTTCTTGGGTCATCCTACATTGGTGGGAAACAGCCAGTGTGTTGAAAAAATAAAAATTCACATCACTGTGAGATATTATTTAAGTGGTTTTCTATCATATTTTGACATCATTGAGAAAGTGTCAAGATGCGTAATTATTTTTAATTTGTGTTGACAGACGGGCCAGCTTAACGAGTACACAGAGAGGAAGGAAATGAAGAGCGACGTCATCTGCATGGGGGTTGGTCGAGTGCCTGCCGGGGAGCAGCGGTCAAGATTCTTGGCCGTCGGCCTCTCAGATAACACTGTCCGGATCATCAGCCTTGATCCAAATGTGAGGAATTTATGTTTTATTTTTTCTTAAG
>NW_027199782.1:0-28115 GCF_038502225.1 Cherax quadricarinatus | reverse complement strand
TCTTTGTTCACCTTGTCTATTCCACGCAGTATTTTATATGTCGTTATCATGTCTCCCCTGACCCTCCTGTCCTCCAGTGTCGTCAGGCCGATTTCCCTTAATCTTTCTTCATAGGACATTCCCCTTAGCTCTGGAACTAACCTTGTCACAAACCTTTGTACTTTCTCTAGTTTCTTGACGTGCTTTATCAAGTGCGGGTTCCAAACAGGTGCTGCATACTCCAGTATGGGCCTGACATACACGGTGTACAGTGTCTTGAACGATTCCTTACTAAGGTATCGGAATGCTGTTCTCAGGTTTGCCAGGCGCCCATATGCTGCAGCAGTTATCTGGTTGATGTGTGCTTCCGGAGACATGCTCGGTGTTATACTCACCCCAAGATCTTTCTCCTTGAGTGAGGTTTGCAGTCTTTGGCCACCTAGCCTATACTCGGTCTGTGGTCTTCTGTGCCCTTCCCCTATCTTCATGACTTTGCATTTGGCAGGATTAAATTCGAGAAGCCATTTGCTGGACCAGGTGTCCAGTCTGTCCAGGTCTCTTTGAAGTCCTGCCTGGTCCTCATCAGATTTAATTCTCCTCATTAACTTCACATCATCTGCAAACAGGGACACTTCTGAGTCTAACCCTTCCATCATGTCGTTCACATATACCAAAAATAGCACTGGTTCTAGGACCAACCCCTGTGGGACCGCGCTCGTCACAGGTGCCCACTGTGATACATCATTACGTACCATGACTCGTTGTTGTCTCCCTGTCAGGTATTCTCTGATCCATTGCAGTGCCCTTCCTGTTATATGCGCCTGATGCTCTAGCTTCTGCACTAATCTCTTGTGAGGAACTGTGTCAAAGGCCTTCTTGCAGTCCAAGAAGATGCAATCAACCCACCCCTCTCTCTCGTGTCTTACTTCTGTTATTTTATCATAAAACTCCAGAAGGTTTGTGACACAGGATTTGCCTTCCATGAATCCGTGCTGGTTGGCATTTATACTCTTGTTCCGTTCCAGGTGCTCCACCACTCTCCTCGTGTGTGTGTATGAGTTTGTGTATGAGTGTGTGTGTACTCACCTATTTGTACTCACCTATTTGTGGTTGCAGGGGTCGAGTCTTAGCTCCTGGCCCCTCCTCTTCACCGGTTGCTACTGGGCCCTCTCTCTCCCCGCTCCATGAGCTTTATCAAACCTCGTCTTAAAACTGTGTATGGTTCCTGCCTCCACTACGTCATTTTCTAGGCTATTCCACTGCCTTACAACTCTATGACTGAAGAAATACTTCCTAATATCTCTCTGACTCATTTGTGTCTTCAACTTCCAATTGTGGCCTCTTGTTTCTGTGTCCCCTTCCTGGAACATCCTGTCTTTGTCCACCTTGTCTATTCCACGCAGTATTTTATATGTCGTTATCATGTCTCCCCTGACCCTCCTGTCCTCCAGTGTCGTCAGGTCGATTTCCCTTAAGAGTGACAACAGTTGATTACCATTACGATTACCAAACTGAGAGTTTCCAATGCTTTTGTGTCTTGCATTATAATCACCAATAATGAGAGTAGGTTCAGACTGAGCACAAGTTTGGAGCTCAAAGTAATTAAACTTATCAGCAGGAGCATACAAGTTAAATATGTTGAGAGCAGAGTTCCCAATATTGTAGCCCCTCTGTTTTCTTATGTGCAAGAAGTTGATGGAAAAGTGATTTTTTAATATATAGAACACAAGAATTAGTAAATTTGAGGTTATATGCAACAAATGATGGCAATTTAGGGGTTGGGATTTTCCAGGGACTCTGCACTCATGTAGACACACAATATCAATGGATTCAGTGGTTACTTTATGATGAAGGTCAGAAAATCTTTTTCTAAGTGACGCAATATTCCAACATAAAATGGATAGTTTATACGAGTTTGGTTCCATTATAAAAGTCCAGGGATAGAATTCAATTTCTCAGCAAAATAAAAAAACTTACTAAACAGCAAACAGACATAATCAATATCAATATCAATATCATCAGTATTATCCTTATCCATGAGTCTCTTAAGTGCACTTCTACTATGGAGACCTACTGGGAGTCTTTGTTTACAGAGGGCACGGCGTTCTTTGTCTGTGAATGTAAGGAAGGTGACACTGTCCCTCGCACTCACCTCTCCACTTTTATTACACTCATCACTATCATCACATGTACCACTTCCCTCATCATTATGCCAAGTGATACATACACCATTATCAACAACTGGGTCATCTTCACTCTCAGTATCTATCAATACATTGCACTCATCAATTTGACTATCAAGATGGTCTTCACTGCCCTTATCATCTTCACTGTGATTGTAAACACCACTATCAGATTCATCATTTTTGTAATTATTAACACCACTGCAATCATCAGTTTGTTCATTATCACCACACTCATTTTCATAATGGCTGACAATCTGTGGGTTGATGTACTCATTTGCAACCTCTGTAAGTTTTTCCTCGTGGTGCTCAAGTTGTTTCAAACACCATTGTTGCTTCTCCAGTATTGTATGCGCAGTTGTATGTTGTGTACCACCCCAGCAAGACTAGCTTCATCTGGAGGTATGAAGTCCCTGTCAGCTGAGCCAGGTGGCTGACTGACAGCTGACTCAGCCAGACAGGTGGTGTCAACACCAGCAGCAGTACTAGTGTTGATAGCAGACGTAATCGTGCTCTGTTGATGTACTCCCAGAGTGACTCGCTCAACCATATTGTCTGAAATCAGGCATGGGTCAGTATTCAGATATGAAGTATCTGGTAGGCCTACTGCCTCATCATGGGGGGTGATGGGTGAGGCGGGAGCCCTGCGGCTGGCGATGTGAGCAGCTTTCACTCTGCAGTCAGCATGAGCAGCTGTGACTCCTGGAGTCTTACAATTGATACATTGTAATGCAACGGTCTGGTGTTTCTTGGTCGTATCATAGCACTGGTGAGTTGTATGGGCCTTGGCACACACTGCACACCAGTGTGACTTAAATGGGCATTTCCAAGCAATGTGACCCCAGCGCTGACACTTGTAGCATCTACGGTGAGGTGGTTTGTACAAGGCTGTTTTGTAACTCCTGTTAAGCGCTGCACGAGAGTAGATATGTGATGGTGGAGTCCCTTTGCCAATCCACTCTGCCTATATTAGATCATTTGGAAGTCGACGAGGGTTTGCAACTTGATCTGACAACAGGAATTTAGGATCCAAGTACTTACTGACATTGTGGATAACAATAAGCACTTTAGGTGATCTTGGTGTGGCAGCTTGGAGTTGGATGTTAGCATATTTATGAGTAAGAAGTTTTTCTATGAATGTTGGGTCGTTAGTAACAAAAACGTAATTATCCTCGTCATGACGAAAGCGAATCCGAAGGTCTTCCTCTGGGTTGTCTAATGTAGCTTCGTAAAACCATCTAAACTTGACCTCAAACTCAGTGTTAGCAGGGAAATCAAGCCTAACCGTTCTGCGATGGTTGTTGTTGCTCTCGTTGTTTCTTGCAGCAAGCCTCCTTTGAAATCCTCTTTCTTTTTTCAACTCTTCCTTACTTCTAAAACGTACGAATTCGCCTTCGCCATCATTTACTTCGTTCACATCCATAGGTCACTTCTAGTTCAGTTGCTTGAGGTGGAAGAATTAGTCTGTTACTCTTGGGTCAGCGAAACCGCCTTTATTCCATAAGAGAGAAGGGACAAGGAAGGGATATTCACCTCGCTAGACACATGCAATATGGGTGCAGTGGCCTGCGGGTCGCAGTGCGATTTTCAAGGTCATTCACTGGGCCCACAGTCGTCTCGAGAGTTACCAACACTGTACTACTCGTTAATTTCTCCAAACCCGCAACACTTAACACATCTAGCACACGTGTCTTGGAATGACAGAAATTTTCACTCTGTGGACAAACAAATCAGCACAAACTTACTATGTTTATAGATGAACCTCTGGCATGTTACAGTTAAAAAGCCGTCTCCGAAAGGAGTTACCAGGTACTGCAATGCTCGTTAAATCGTTCTTAACTACTCTTGTTGTGTTCCAACTATGCAGCATTCCTCCCAGAAACATTCAGTGCATAGAAGAATAACAGGTCATCTTCCTCAGTTAGAGATGTAACACATTTTGTACAAGCGGCACAGTCAGGTCTGGATCACCAACTAACGCAGGATGGGAGATTCGTCCATATTTCTCAGGTAGGCAAAGGTGACTAGCTGTGCAGAACTCAAAGCCTAGATACCTGTATCTGCTTACATATTCTAGAAGAGACCCATCATGCAACTGGATCTGACGAACTGTGCCTCTCTGTCGAGGATGCCTATTGAGTATCTTTGTTTTATAAGTAGAGATTATCAACCCCAGGTCCTGACACGAGGCTAGTACATGATTAAGAATGTTTTGGGTGTTGGAGAATCCGGTGGTGTGAATCATTATATCATCAGCAAAACTAATAATATAATGATGGGGCTGACTAGGCATAGCATTAAGTAAGGCATTAATCAGAATATTGAATAGGGTGGGACTAAGCGCAGCTCCCTGTGGGGTTCCTAATGCCAAGTCTTTAGTTACACTTCTATGTCCCTGGAACAACACAGAAGACTTTCTGTTGGCCAGGTAGCCTTTAATCCAGCGGAGAAGCCATCCTCCAACATCCATTCTGGCAAGTTCACTAATGATTATATGTCGGTTGGCTACATCGAAAGCGGATTTAAGGTCAAGGAAGGTAGTGTATGAGCTGTCAGTGTGCAGAGTGAGAAAGGTGGCAATGCAGTGATGCACGCTCCTTTTATTATTACAATAAAAAAAAGAAGCACTAAGACACAAGGGCTATACAGCGCTGCACGCTCCATCCATGCATGAAACCATGCAACCGGGGAGACAAAAATTTTTTGATTCTGTACATGAGACGATTAAGAATCATTCTCTCAAATGTTTTACACAAGCAGCTAGTAAGAGATATTGGGCGAAATGTATTTTGTTGATTGGGCTTAGGATATGGAAAATTTTATAGGGGGTTACTTGTATGTACCTCAACATTACATGCATACGAGTAATCTCATTGGGAGACAACAACTATATTGTTTACCATAGTCACCCCGCGTAGACATGTGAGAAAACTTAACCACCCCTGGTCACTGCAGGTGGGCCTTCGACATTCACAAGCTTATCCATATCTATCCGAGACCAGTATAAATTGGATAGCACCAACAAGTACGGCACTACTAATTAATTGTGGGCTGTATAGATTATATTAGTGTAACTGAATGAAGGGGGGTAGGTTACACATGGATATATCCATCAAGGAAAAAACACTTGTGTATAATACCATCACTTACCAGATATTCTCTGGTGGTCACCTGATGTATCTGGATCACCCATAACCTATCCAATTACAACATACCTAACTGGCCAGTATCAGTCTGCTATAACTTGAAGGGTTACTTAACTGTGGGTGATTGATACTCCTTATTTCCTCCATTCACCATCTAATTTCGATGTCCTGCTACACCGACACAGTTCTTATTCCAGCAGGACGATGTATTCGTTGGTTGGTCCTGGTTTACAAGTCGTGACTCCATAAAAACTTCACTATCCTCGGGACGGGAACCACGAGGACTAACGTGTTCACTCGGAGCAGGGCAACTTATTTCACTTCACGCATTCTCTTAACTTAGTGTTATTATCACTGATTACATTACAATTCACAAGACGATTTAATGTCTCATAATTATTATACACATTAGATGTCACTCCATTAAGATCTGAGACAGTTCCTTAATCTCCAGTCAAATTGTGTATATTAAGTATATTTCATTTAATATTAATAGGTCAAGAGCAACTTGTGGATATGACAGTGGTAGGTATCGAAGGGAACATTTTTTCGACATAGGTGTCCCAAATTCCTACTTGTCTAATTGATAAATAATAATTATCTATGTTCATTTATTGTTATGTACATAATGATACATTCAGATAAAGGCAATTTCCACATTTAATTTGTCCATTAGTCCTTCGAACCAGATGTAATTAGTGAAGTCATTAATTAGTTAATTACTTAATAATTATATGTGAAATGACAGAAGAAGGTGGATGTTAAGTTCACAAATTTACTTAATGTGTAGTGGATTATAATTATTACAATATTAATTTTGATAAGTCAAGTGTGGCTAAAGATTATATTAATGTGTATAAGTGTATGTGTAATTAATAAGCCAAGTGTAGCTAATTATATTAATGTGTGTATTAATTTTGCAAAGCCAAAGTGGCTAGGATTTATATTAATTGTACAATATATATTTATATTAATTGTACAACATTAATTTGATAAAACAATTCTGGCCAAGATTTATATCAGTGCATGTGTAATTGATAAGCCAAGTGTAACTAATTATATTAATGTGTATAATATTAATTTTGCTATGCCAAATTCTGGCAAGGATTTATATTAATTTGTATAATAATTTTGATAAGCCAAGTCTGGCTAAAGGTTTGTTTGTATTAATGTACATTTAAAATTTATATTATAATTTTTTTGCATGTAATTGCTAAGCTCAAGTAGCTAACATTTTTTCAAAGGTAAGTTGTACTATTTACCTTTATAAAGTGCATAATTTAGTGCATAATCAGTGTTATTAAGTTGAATTTAATACATTGCATCATGGCTGAAAATGAGGAAATTGATGTAGAAGACAAACTTATGGAATATAGAGCAAAAAAAGCATCACTACAGGCTAGAAAAGTTCATGTAACCAAGGCATATAGTAAGTGTTTGGAATTAATGAATCAAGAAACTGTGAATACTGATGATTTAAAATTGTATTTAGATGCTTTAGGTAATAGATATGATTCATACAAATTATATTACAACAAATATGAAGGAGATTTGTTAGTAAACTGTGTAGATGAGACTGAAGTAGATCTCATGATTAATCAGTATTATGAATTAGAGGAAAAGATTCTTTCTTGTAAAAGTCAGGCCTTGAATAAATTAAAATGTGTAAACCAGGCAGTTAATCAGTCTGCTCCAACAAATAATATGTCTTTGCCAAAACTCCCAGAATTATGTTTACCTGTATTTAATCCTGGAGAAAATTGGGAGGAATTTTGGTCAATTTTTAAAGCAGCTGTGCATGACAGGAGTGACCTAGCCTGTGTAACTAAATTATTTTACCTCAAAGGACAGGTAAGAGGAGATGCTCACATACTCATACAAGCCTTTCCCAATGTAGATGACTCTTACAAGGAAGCAGTTGAATTGTTGAAAGTCACTTATGGTAATATAGAACAAAGTAGGTTGGATCTAGTGAATATCATTGTTAGTTTAAAATCTCCAGATAATACTTGCAAAGATTTACAGCAGTTTAGAGTTAAACTGGAGAGCACTCTCAAAACTTTAAGTAATAAATATAATCTGAAGGAATCAGACTGGTTATTGAGTGCCATAGTACAGAATAAATTAAGCTGTAAAACACTTGAATGGCTCTCGAACAAATATCACAAGGGTTATTTTGGTCTGGAGGAAATAAGACTAGGTCTACAAGAATTAATTGTTCAGTTGCAGACCAGCCAACTAACTCATTTTAAAGATGCAACACATAATAACTCTGAGGTATCTGTCAAGTTTCACAAAGGGAAAAATTATCCCAATAGTAATAATCAAAATTCATTTCCTAAAAAGAGTTGCATAGGTGCATATCAAGTAGCAGGAATCAGAAATAATGATTCTCCACAAGGTAAGAAGAATAAGTACCCTCCTAAGAGTAGCCCAGTTAATAAGAAACCAGTCAAAGAAAAGAGAGATTGTCTTTTCTGCAAGGGTACTCATTTTTCTAAGAATTGCAATGCATACAATTCATGGAATGATAAAGTTGAAAGATTGGAGGAACTTGACAGATGTATCAGGTGTTTAGGTAATCACAATGTAAAGGATTGTTATGCCAAATTAAACTTCTGTTATCAATGTCACAAAGGAAGACACCATATAGTCATGTGTAAAGGTCTATATGATAATGTTGATAATAATGATAATGTTGACAATCCTGACACAACAGTAGCTAATGTAAAAATTGCTGCTAATGTTAATAATGATGGTTTTGCTGAAGTAGCCTTACCTGTGTTACAGGTAAAAATTGATGATAAAAGGCATAAATCAAAAATTGTAAATGCATTATTGGACCAGGGATCCCAGCGTACTTTCATAAAACGTAAATGTCTTGATGGTATGAAAGTACAGATGGGAGATCCCACAACTTTAAAATTATCTGGTTTTCTCTCGGATAAAAGGTCTCAATTGTATGACACTGTTTATGTAACTGTCAGGTTGGGCAATGAGAAAAAACGTGTTAATGCAGTAATTGTAGATAGACTTCCAGAGAAAATATCTACAGTAGGGCTTAGTAAAGCTACAGAAAGACTTTCACATAATGTAAATTTAGCACCTTCTGGTGTAAGTGATGATTCTGTAGGCCCAATAAATATTTTGATAGGTAGTGACTATTATGCCTCCTTTGTAAAGGGTATGGTAAAGAAATGTGGTGTCACCCTTTTGAAGACTGCAGGAGGCCATGTAATGTATGGTAGGATTCCTCGTAATAATAATTCATGACTAGAGGAAACTACAAATACCATAACTGTGTGTCTTACTCATGAAGTCGTACCCCAGTATAATTCTTCCATAGAGGATGGTGTTGAGTGTGCATAAATTGTGGGAATTAGACAGCATTGGAATAAATGTAAATGAAGAAAGTCCAGACGATTCTTTTACTCAGGAGCAATACCTGAGAGATGTAAAATTTGAATCTGGACAATACTGGGTACGACTTCCGTGGAGACTGAACCATCCAGAATTGCCCACTAATTACAGAATGGCATATGGACAGTTAAAGGCTCAGCTCCGCGAACTGAGTAAGACACCAGAATTGTTAACTGCCTATAATGATATAATTGCTGAGCAATTAATTAATAAATTTATAGAAGAGGTACCTCCTGAGCAAGCCAAAATTTATGGTCACTATTTGCCACATCACGGAGTGAAGAAGGATTCTAAGACCACTCCTTTGAGGATTGTGTTTAATTGTAGTGCCAGGAGTAACAAAAATGTACCTAGTTTAAATGACTGTTTGATGACAGGTCCGTCGTTGACGGAAAAATTAGGAGATATCTTATTAAATTTCAGAGTGAAGCATTATGCCTTTACGGCTGACATAAGTAAAGCTTTCCTAAGAGTGGGTTTACAAGAGGCTGACCGGGATTGTACCCGCTTCTTATGGCCTGAGAATCCTAGTGACCCACTTAGCCCTCTGAAAACCTTTCGCTTTAGGAGCGTATTATTTGGTGCTACATCCAGTCCGTTCCTACTTCAAGCGACGATAAATGCACACCTTAAACGTATGGAAAGTCCATTGAGTAAAGTAATGAGCAAACAATTTTATGTGGACAATTTCCTGGGTGTGACGTCAACTGAAGAGGAACTGTTAATGACTTATGGAGAGGCTAATAAAATAATGCAAAGTGCAAATATGCCTCTGAGGGAATGGAATAGTAATTCGTCCAAATTAAAGGACAAAATAAGTAAAGATTTCCCTGGAGATGAAGTGCCAAAATGTAGTAATGTATTGGGTTTAACTTGGGATACTGAGAGAGATTTGTTAATGTTAAAACCTAATAATTACAGTATGCCCAATAAATTAACTAAGAGAGTTTTGCTTGCTGAAGTTTCCAAATGTTTTGATCCACTAGGTTTAGTGTCACCCCTTACTATAAGAGGGAAATTATTAATTCAGGAAGCATGGAAACTTAAATGTGCTTGGGATGAAATTCTACCTGAGGAATTCATTAACAGGTGGGATGAATTAATTGGTGATTATGAAAAATTCCAATGTTGGAGTTCCCACGCCAGGTGGCCAATCCAAATGGGAAAAATGTACTCCACATTTTTTGTGATGCTTCAAAATTGGCATATGGAGCAGTTGCTTACCTTCAATGTAATAGTGTTATTTCTCTTGTTATGTCTAAGGCTAAAGTGTCTCCAATTAAATCATGTACCTTGCCTCAGTTGGAATTAACAGCCATTTATGTAGGTGTCAAATTAGCTAATTATATAAGAAATAAGTTGCAGGAGATAAATATTAGCGACACTGTAATTTGGTCTGATAATGAGGTATCCTTACAATGGATTCGTAATGGAAACAGTAAAATTGTGTACGTACAAAACAGAGTCGCTGAAATTAATCAGATGCAAGAGAAGTATAATAGTTTGGGTCAGCATATGTTAACATTTAATCATATACCTGGTGAGGAGAATCCAGCTGATTTCTTGTCTCGAGGTTTACCTTATGCTAAATTTGTAAATGCTGTATCATGGTTTAAAGGACCGAGCTGGTTGGTAAATAAAGCTAATTGGCCTGTACAAAAGGCGTATATTGCTCCTGTTGAAATTACTGTGACCACCGCTCCAATAGTTTGTCCTTCCTTAGCCATTGATATAAATAGGTATTCTTCTTTACCCAAACTAATCAATGTAACTAAGTTGGTGTTTAAATTTCTAAACAAGATGAATATTTCATATAAGTTTTCACCTCTTGAATTTTGGATAAAGAGGGTACAGGAGGATTAGATTTTGCCACCGAAGTGGCTAGTTTATTGTGCACCCCATATCCATCCTGTGGACGGTAGCGCGAGAGCATATGGATACACAAAAGGCCTAGGAACTAGGCCCCAAAGGGTTAACAGGAATACATATGGATTTATATCTACATATCTATAGTTCACTTATCTGTTACAAGCAAATTTAGGAAATTTGCTTAGTATATCTGGTATCTTATTTTCATTAATAAGATATCTTGACATGTCACATAGGTTATTATACTGTCTGTCTCTGTATTCCTCAATAAGTGGACAATTAAGCACATAGTGTTCAAGAGAGTGACCATATGCCTGATCACATAATTTACATTTAGTTTGATCATCATCTGTGTGTCTCCCAAACTGCCAGAAGTACTTGTAACCAAGCCTAAGCCTGGCCACTACAACATCAGTCAGTCTGTTCACATTGCAAGTTGCTCCATAAACATACTTATCTACGTTCATGTTATCATAGTGGGTTATAGATCTACTCAGGCTTCTAACTGCATTCCTATAACAATCATTTTCATTATTTACTTCTCTCCTAATATTATTCCTAATGCTAGACACAGTTATACCAAAGTTATATTCTACATTCTCCTTCTCGATACTCTTCTTGGCTAACATATCAACTTTATCATGAAGGAGTAATCCAATGTGTGATGGGATCCATAGCAATTGTACATTAATTCCTTTGTCCCTAATTTTTGAGTATCTATACCTGGCTTCCCCAATGAGCATGTTGTTGGAGTCATTATATGAGTCAAGAGCCTTCAATGATGACATAGAATCAGTAATGATGATAGAGTCAAGCTCAGTGTCATAGGTTAGCTTTAGCGCCATTAGGATTGCAAACAATTCAGTTTGCAGTGTAGACGCCCAGTTGTTAATTCTTATGCCTAACTCAACAAATTTATTATCGTTCTTAACTAGGGAGGTGGCAACAAGAGCAGATGCAGCCCTGCCAGAAGACTCCTGTTTAGATCCATCAGTGTATATAACTTGTGATAACTTGTTACTACCAGCTAGGTGAGAAATTTCTTCTTGAGCAGTTGCTCTAACAAGAGATTTAAGGAAGGGATTACTAGCAATGAGCTTCTTGGGAGGGACTTGTAGGTATGTGATATTAAATGAACACATCTTCCATGGAGGGGTGAAATGCTCTTGTTGCCTACAGTGATACAGTTCATGCAGGTTATAAAACTTAATGCAATTGCACGTTTTCACAATCCATTTAGATCTGTGTGTATTTACCTCTAGACACTTGGTAAGATTCACTGTGACAGTGTCTGGTTCGTTTCTCAACATTCTAATACCGAGTACAGTGTTAATTTCAACAATCCTATCACTGATACTAGAAATACCAAGCTCCTTCCTCATGTTAAGAACTTTTGTAGATCTGGGACAGCCAAGAATAATCCTGAGAGCTTCATTTTGCATTAACTCCAAGGGTCGGAGAGAACTTTCTCTAGCTAATATCAACATGGGAGCAGCATAATCAATTAAGGACCTAACATAGGCTATGTACATCATTCTCACGATTCTCACATTTGCACCATAGTTGGGATTGTAGCCAGCAACAGCTTTGAGAGCATTTAGCCTAGCTTTACATTTCTTGTTTAGTTGTGGTATAGTGGATTTGTTAAAGGGTACATCTACACCAAGATATCTGTAAGTTTTAACGTAGCTAATGATTTCACCCTGCAAATAGATGGGTGGGGGATGTCGTTTGCTTGTTAATATCTTAGTTTTAGAGGAAGATATTATGAGGCCTAGTCGATTACAAATTGCTTGAACTTCATTAAGAATGGTATTCATCTTCTTATGCCCTGTTGTATGGATCATGATATCATCAGCATAGCTTATAGCTATATGTTTAGGTGAGGCAGGTAGAGCATTTAGGAGAGCATTAATCAGAATATTAAATAGCATGGGACTAAGAACTCCTCCCCGCGGTGTACCTAAAGACATTTAATTCCTGGTGATGTATCTTTTATTTATAATTAATAGGTCCAGAGCAACTTGTGGATATGACAGTGGTAGGTATCGAAGGGGGACATTTTTGCGACCTAGGTGTCCCAAATTCCTACTTGTCTAACTGATAAATAATAATTATCTATGCTCATTTATTGTTATGTACATAATGATGCATTCAGATAAATGCAATTTTCCACACCTCTTACTTTGATGTGAAGAACCACTATTACTGGCCCCTGTCACTTGATATGTGCCTATGTAACCCCGTTTAGTAGGTGACTTATGATTATTGACATTGGGATAAATTTTCCTTTTGTAGACGTGGTATTCCTAGAGGTAATGGGTTGGCTGGTCTGCAGTTGGACAATTAGCTCCTGCAGGCCCACTCTTATTTCTTCCAACCCGAAGTAACCCTTGTGACATCTGTTAGATAGCCACTCTACTGCCTTGTGGTTCAATTTATTCTGAATCAAAGCGCTCAACAACCACTCTGCTCTCTCCAGATCATATTTATTACTCAAGGTCTTAAAAGTGCTTTCTAGTTTGATCCTAAATTGCTATAAGCCATTGCAGTTGTGATCTGGAGTCTTCAAACTAGCCAAAATAGCTACTAGATCCAGCCTACTTTGCTCCATGTTACCATAAGTGACCTCCAACAAGTCATGCCTCACTATAGGAGTCATCTACATTTGGGAATGCTTGTATGAGAACATGCACATCTCCCCTTACTTGTCCCTTTAAATAGAATAAATTGGTAACACTTGCAAGATCACTCTTATCATGTACGACTGCTTTAAAGATATACCAAAACTCCTCCCAGTTTTCTCCCGGATTAAATACAGGCATGGATAATTCTGGGAGTTTTGGTAGACACCTCTGATTTTCCTTACTAGGTTGACCAGCAACATTGTTTACACCCTTTACCTTCTCCAAAGCCTTAGCTTTGCAGGACATAGTGTTGTCCTCCACTTCATAATATTGATCCAGCAGCTGCTCCCTTTCAGCATCATCTGCGCAATTCACCAGTAGATCTCTCTCACAGTCCTTATACCACAATTTATATGACTCATATCTATTTTCTAAGGCATCTAGGTGTAACTTTAATTCATCAGGGTTTACCGTTTCTTGTCCCATTAACTCCATACACTTGTATGATTTAGTAACATGACCCTTCCGAGCTTGTAGTGACGCTTTCTTTGCTTTGGCATCCATGGACTTGCCAGCCGCACTAACTTCCTCAGACCCAGCCATTGTTAGGGAATTAATAATCACCAATTATACAACTTAAGTAGACACTTTGTGAGAGTAATTCTTGCACTTTACTCTTCTTCTTCTTCTTATGACCAGAGCTTTGGTAAGATGGGTAAGGAAGAAGGATGGGTAGGATGGAAATATTGGAAAAGGGTTGGAGGGGGGGAGAGGTAGGATATAAAAGGTAAGTGGCCCAACCACTTTGGTGTAATTTAAAAAGTGTATGTGAAATGATAAGATATTCTTTAAGGGGTATAATACTAACCCATCAGAGTCACATAGATATAATAGGTATATAAGTACATGACTGAATTGGTAGTAATTATACAAGTTGCAATTGCTTTTTTTTTTTTTTTTTATTTTTTTTTTTTTTTTTTTGCGATTGCACAACGCATATTTATGCGACAATGAAGGCAATAATTTTCTGGCCAGTTTATAATTTCGTGACAATGGCTTCTTATAGGTGGTGTCCAGCCATAGTAAATAGCATAATTTTTACATTAGAAAGTTATATAAGATGTCTCCCTAATTGGGGGGGATGATTTTCTCAGTATACAAGGAAGGGTTCTGGTAGTACCCAATCTTCTTCATCAGGGAGGTTGCTCAATATCATGGGTCAAGGGTAATCATCTTTATGAATAAAACGATGGACCCTCTGTGGGAGAGTCATTCTTTGAGTCCTGTGAGGTATTTACCACTTGTATAGGATGTTCTCTATCTGGCATGTATAGTTCTTGCATTGTATAAAGTTGTTTCTTTTTTAGGGTATCAAGGCGTACATTTATGGCAGTAATATCTTGTTGTATGTGTAAATCTGCCATTTTAATTCTGTCTCTCCTCCTGGTATCGGTAATAAAGCAAAGAGCTCTATTCTGGACCCTTTGTAGCCGTAGCATGTTGGTCTTTGTTTTTAAGGACATTGGGACACAAGGGTATTCGAGTATTGGTCTTATTATCATTTTATACAGATGTTTTTTGACATGTTGAGGGGCTTGATTGAATCGAAAGAGACTGCTAAGACCGGCTTTGGCTATATTGATCTTTTTAGTTACATGAGATGTTGAGTGGAGCAGCCTATTTCATATCCCAAAATCTTGTTAGGGTTTCTAATGGCTACAGGTGTACCTCTGATGGAGATACCTCCTTTATCTTCAATTGTTGATGCAAAACATCCTATCGTGCTAACAAGGACCTTGTCAGGATTAGTCGTAATTTTCCATTTCTTTTCCCAATTAGATGTTCTACGAAGTTCAATATTCATTTTTTCTATGACTCTCTCATACTTGTATTTTCCTGTTACCGGAGTTGATGAGACGACATGAATAACATCATCTGCAACATGTGTCACAATTGTATCATTAAACTCTGGTTGAGGAAGGTCATTACTCTTGCATAAATCCTAGCCACCTATGCGCTAGTAATTAATTGGGCTAATTATCATCCACCACACGACCGATTAAATTTGTGTACTCTATACCCACTTCCTTCAATCAGTCACTTAATTATTTAGTAATTAATTCAATTAATTTTTTCACTGATTGCATCCGGTTCAGGAAGGACCAGCGGGCAGATATGGAAAATTTTATAGGGGGTTACTTGTATGTACCTCAACATTACATGCATATGAGTAATCTCATTGGGAAACAACGACTATATTGTTTACCATAGTTACCCCGCGTAGACATGTGAGAAAACTTAACCACCCCTGGTCACTGCAGGTGGGCCTTCAACATTCACAAGCTTATCCATATCTATCCGAGACCAGAATAAATTGGATAGCACCCACAAGTACGGCACTACTAATTAATTGTGGGCTGTATAGATTATATTAGTATAACTGAATGAAGGGGAGGGAGGGTAGGTTACACATGGATATATCCATCAAGGAAAAAACACTTGTATATAATACCACCACTTACCAGATATTCTCTGGTGGTCACCTGATGTAGCTGGATCACCCATAACCTATCCAATTACAACATACCTAACTGGCCAGTATCAGTCTGCTATAACTCATTTCGATGTCCTGCTACACCGGCAAGGTTCTTATTCCAGCAGGACGAGGTATTCATTGGTTGGTCCCGGTTTACAAGTCGTGACTCCATAAAAACTTCACTATCCTTGGGACAGGAACCATGAGGACTAACGTGTTCACTCAGAGCAGGGCGACTTATTTCACTTCACGCATTTTCTTAACTTAGTGTTATTATCACTGATTACATTACAATTCACAAGACGATTTAATGTCTCATAATTATTATACACATTAGAGGTCACTCCATTAAGATCTGAGACCGATGAGTGAGGATTAAATCATGGGTATTTTTCCCTGGACACATTAAATGGCGGCACATCAGTCACCCCCGGTCCCACCATTATTCGCTAATTTTACCACTTATTACAGCGGTGCCGTCAATCACATTCCCTCACTCTTCACCAGGGACAGTTACGACACTTCCTATTATGAAGTGAGGCCTATATTAATCCTTAGGCCACCGTGAACGCCAATTTTTTGGTCCCATGTTTTCACAACCTCTTAACCCCATTCAAAACACTCCTGCTTTTTGATGCCCTGAGCCGACCTGTTACCCCGCACATCCGCGCAGGCGCAGCGGGACCCTGTTGGTTCTATTCCATTTTCAAATACATTTTGACCCAAATCAACACATTAAACACTTATTAGGCACTATAGCTTCGGAAATTAAATAATTTCCACATAGGAATTTGAATGACGAGGTTGTTGGTCCAAGATTGAGGGAGCTCCCCAGTTACATATTATTATATTATATTTAGCTATTATACTCGTATATCATAGTGACGACAAGTAATACAGTCCTTTATTTGTTTTTTCACACTTTGTTGACCTTGAGGTATCCAGTAGGATTGTCGTATATGACAAAGTGTGTCAGCTACCCCACCATGTAACACGTTACTGTGGGCATTTTGCGCAATCAGTTTTTTTAACCAATGATTCTTGGGGATCAATATTGGATGTATGGCTTCTTTAGGTAGTGAAGAATTATGAATTCTTCATCGATATCTTATAATCTTTTCTGAGTCAAGATAAAGTCCTAAAGAATTAATCATGACAGGTTTCTTTGGGGATTTATTTTCTGTTTCCAGAAATTTACATTCTGTAGAGAAAATATCTTTCTGTATTAGTTTCACGCAGTATTTAATGGGTTCAAGACATTCATAATCAGGTTTTATTCCTCTAATGAATTTAAAGACAAGAGCTGTAACTCTTAAGAGTTTACCCAAAGATGAGTATTTAGGTCCATCAATGACTATTTCTGTTGTGTCTGCAGTATTTACACATCTTATTTCTGCTGTGTTCAAGAAGACTGTTTCTTCTGGCATAATGTGAGCTTTTTGCTGAGGCCAGTTATTTTCATTAGAGAGCCAGTTCGGTCAGTGGAGCCATAATTTATTATCCACAAATTTCTTGAGTGGGACACCACGTGACAACATGTCAGCTGGATTCTCTTGGGTAGAGACGTGGAGAAAGAGATAATCTCTCTGCATCTCTTTTATTTCTACTACTCTGTTCTGTACATAGACCAACTTACTCTTATTATTTCTTAACCACTGGAGAACTGCTTCATTATCACTCCAGATCACGGTTTTTTCAATAGTGAGATGATCAAGTACTTTGTTGAGATAGACAGCTAGTTTTGTACCTATATAGAGTGCTGTCAGTTTCAATTGTGGTACTGTTCTGACCTTCAAGGGTGCTACCCGGGCCTTTGAAGTAATTATTGTACTTCCTTCATCACTACTCAAGTAAGCTACAGCGCCATAACCTCTGATTGACGCATCACAGAACACATGTAATGTGTACTTGTTTCCCTCTTGACCTATTTGTCTGGAAAATTTAATTTTATGAAGTTGTTTAAACTCCTTGGATATTTCATCCAATGCTTGACTCATTTCTAGAGGCAAGTTCTCATCCCATCCAATTTTGACCTTCCATGCATCTTGCATAAGCATCTTAGAAGCAGCGGCAACAGAGGCAGCAAGCTCTGTTATTTTTCTCACCTGCAGAGCCCACCAATGCTTCTATGATGGCCTAATTGCACTCTTAACTGCACTAACGTACGTAGAACCCAGCATGACCCAAGACAGTCAACAGTGATACCTAAAACCGATAAACTACGGATTGAAGTGAAGACTGCCCCTCCATCTCCGAGCACAACCCCACTGCCAAACGACTACCAACTCCAAGCTCTTAACTATCTTAGTTTCTTCATCTAACCACAGCAACTCCTGTACTACTATGAGACCAACTAATAGATGAAACAACACCAAGACCAGCAAAGCAGCACCTAGAAATCAACTATTCCATACGACGACCCAGCAGGACGCCGGTGCATCATCCACCTCCCTTACAACCCAGAGCGACGCATCACCAACAACAAACATGGCCGACTCACACTTAACACCCAATCAAGCCGAAGCTACAACAGCAACACCGACCGTGACTGACTCCCTCTGTACCTCTAATACCTTCATAGGATTTAACCCAGCTGATATGCTTCCAGGTATGACTAATGATCCTGACATTCTAAAGCACTACATCACCACCCTAACGACGGATAACCTGAATCTTCGTGCTGAAAATATGTCTGCATTTGTCAGCGTGTCAGCGTGTCAGAGTGTCAGCGTGCCTCGTTGTGCTGGGGGTTTTCTCGTGTTTTCACGGTCGCTCTTACGTGCTAGAACTTTAATTTGTGCCATCAATCCTATACGATACATCCCTCTAGAGCCTGGAACCAATCTTGGGCGGAAAACATTATATACTGAGTCAAAAAAGGAGAATTAGTGCGCACTACCGAGCAGAGTTTACTGCCAGAGGGGAATCATAGGCCTGTGTTCCGTGTGCAAAATAATAATAATAGAACTTTTCTTTGTCTGAGGAAAGAAAGTCTCCCTGATAACATTGTGTATACATAGTGTATAGTGTATACTACAGTGGCTCCCTAGTATATAGATGATAAAGGCTAAAGTGTCATTTGAAAACAGGTGAATTTGTAAATGAAGTGATAAGCCTATAGAGGCAGGTGCCAGAAGTCGCCAGAAACTTACCAGAGGTCAGCTGTTTTAATAATCTTCCTGGCCTGCTAGTGTACACGCATATAATCTAGTGATACCAGTGAATAGCAGAATACAGTGTTGTAGTAGCAACTAACCAGTATTATAATGGTACTTAGTGGAGTGGAGTAACTTTCATTAGTTTCTTTTTTCTTGAAATACCAGACGTATACTGTGAATTTCATGTAACCTGTAGTTACCAGCGGTCGCAATATACACAACGAGAAGCAATTATTACTACAGAAAAAGCGTCCTTCCTCCAAAATTTCTACCAGTCAACTATAGTGAAAATATAGCATTTATTGTGGTGGAGACGAAAAAACCTAGAAAAGCTAGACACAGCGATTGATAAACAAGGGTTGAGGCTCGACCGTTCGTCATTGTAGGAGCTGCCAGCAATCACCGGTTCTTCAACAGGCAAGTTATACTTTTGTATCACTCAAATCACATATTACTCGGGTAGACAATTTCCAGAAGATCCTTCATGTGTTAGCCCAAATCACCGACCAGTATGTTTTAAATAAGTGACCCACTGATCAGATCAGACTGGTTCCGAACCCTCGACTGGTCCGAACTCTCGACTGGTCCGAACCCTTGACTGGTTTCAAACGGATTCGTTGGACAATAAAGCAGACTGTAAACGGATGGGGTTGTAGGTGTTATGCAGGGTTCTGCATGACATCGTAATGTACATATAGTGGAGAAGTGTGCCATAATAGTATGAATATTATAGTTGTAAAGAATAATTTTATAATTGATAATGTGCATTTGGGGGTACTGTAAAGTACTCTAACTGTAATTATAAAGAAATTCTGTTAATGATTTATTTTCCAAGGATGTTTGGGTACGCGGAGTAAGCGTGGTTTGGGGGAGTCACGTGACGTTAGCATGGTGTGTAGAGGCTGGCGTCGGAGATGCTGTGTATTTAAGATAAGTTTGTAGTTGTGCACTCATTTTGTTTATCCAACTCAAGCCATAGGCTCTCATATGGCTTACCTGTATGTTCACCCAGGCTCTGACATGGTCAGGGTGCTGTGGGAGGAGTGAGGAAATAAGAAATGAGGTTGGGAGTGGAGTAGAGTGGGCCTGGCGCTGACGAGGCATAGTGGTTATGGTGGCTGGACCTCCAGCCAGCTGTTGCTTGTGTACCCTCATTTGGGCGTTTAGGATTAAGGTTTTTCTGTTATGTTATGTTATGGTGACTAAATAGATATATTTTCCTAATTGGGATTTTTGCCTAACCCTCTGTTACCCAACCCCTTTAAGTACACATACTAGTTTAGCGCTTTCTGTTTTGACTGGGATAGCCCTGGGTGGCCGGTTTGGGCTTGAGATGTGTGTAACTTTTACCTTTGCCCTTAGACCAGGCTCAAGCCCCCAGCTATCCCACATTTTTGCATAACATGGGGGCCTGTATATGGGAGAATTATCAAATTTTATGTGGTAATTCAAGTTTGCAACCTGGAAAGTCAATAATCATTCTTTACTGGGTTGGTCAGAGGAAGCATTCACTATAACACTCACACTAAAATAATAATTTACCTTTGTTTGCAATATTGCTGGTTTTTAGGGTGTTATTATTAATTAATACCCTGTGAATAATTTACTTTTGTGTGCAACATTGCTGGTTTTTAGGGTGTTATTATTAATTAATACCCTGTGAATAATTTACTTTTGTGTGCAACTGGTTTTTAGGGTGTTATTATTAATTAATACTGTGAATAATTTACTTTTGTGTGCAACATTGGGTGTTATTATTAACTAATACCCTGTGAATAATTTACCTTTCTGTATAATATTGCTGGTTTTAGGGTGTTATTATTAATTAATACTCTATAAATCATTTACCTTTCTGTGCCATATTGTTGATTTTTAGGGTGTTATTAATACTTGATATTTTGTGCATAATTTACCCTTGCAGGTACAATCTTGCTGATTTTTAGGGGGTTATGCTCACCTAAATTTCTGGGAATAATTTACCTTTGCAGGTGCAGTAGCTCTTATTTTTTTTTCTGCCAGGGTTTTCTTTTTGTGTGCAATCCTGTTTAATTTGAGGGAGTCACATGACAACTCCTTGTGAATATACTACTTCAGTATATGTACCTTGCTGTGTGCTTTATTATTTTATATCAGTAAGTTCTGTGGCTGGTAGTAAGATTTGGTGCTATTATTTCCCAAAATGGCTGACACTGGTGAAAATTCTGAGGATGACATGCATTTGGAAGGTGACATTGAATCAAATCCCCATGATAGGGACCTGGATAAGGAAGTAGTAATTTTACAAATGAAATTAGCCCTAGTTGCAGAAGAAAAGGAACGGTTAAGGATTGAGCGCACAAAGATCCAGGAACAGAGAGCCTTAGAGGAGCTTAGGGCTCAAGAAAGAGCTAAAGAGAGGCAGCTTGCTTCTCACCCAGACACAGACACAAGGGTAGATGTTTTTCATTTGGATAAAGCCATAAAATTTGTGCCCAAATTCCTAGAGAAAGACCCAGACCAGTTTTTTCTGTTATTTGAAAGTACGGCCAAATCCCAAGTTTGGCCGGAAAAGGAATGGGCGACATTAGCAAGAACCCAATTAGTTGGTAAAGGGTTACAGGCTATTAGTTCTTTAGAAGGATCTGCCTTTTCTGATTATCATAAGCTAAAAGAGGTAGTTTTACTGGCTTATCAAATGTTGCCGGAAAGGTACCGGCAGAAATTCAGAGGACTAAAGTTTCAGTCAGGGCAGTCTTTGGTGGAATATGGTAAGGAGAAGATGTCACTTCTAAATAGGTGGTGTCGCTCAAAGGGGGTGGTAGGCAATTATGAAGGTGTAATTACCTTAATTTTGTTAGAGGATCTTTTGGGAAATGTTCCTTCTGACCTTAAGGCATATCTTGAGGAGAAGGATCTTGATGATTTTAATAATGCTTTAGAGCTGGGTGACAGATTTTTAGCTAACCAAAAATTTGGTAGTAGTTACCACACCCCACATACTAATAATGGTAAGTTTTCTCCACCCACCAATAGGAATAAGAAATTTCAGAAGTTTAAGCCACCCATTTATCAGCCTAATAACCACAAGAGTTTTAATAACCCTAATTTTCCAGTACCCACTCGAGGAGGTTTTAAGTCAGCTGTCACAGGTCCAGGACTACAAGGAACAGGTGGGACGAGCCCAGTTCCCCAGAACCAAGGGATCCAACCTAGGTCAAATGGGCAGGGGGCCTTTAAACCTTATCACTGTACATATTGCAATAAACAGGGCCACCTGCAGCCATATTGTCGAAAGATGCTTAGGGACCAGGCTGCGGCAGATGCTTCTCCAGTAAATACACCGATTACACATGATGTGGCTTGCATTGCAGTCTTGCCCCAAGGTATCCAAAGAAGACCAGCTGTCTTTGACCCTCGGATGAAGGTCTATTCAAGTAAGTCTACTGTGGCCTTACACCAAAATGAAGGTAGGGTCACGGGTGTTATGTCTTTGAGGGACACTTGTAGCACATACACCTTGCTTCGCAGGGGTGTATTGCCAGTGTCGGATGACACCTACACCGGATTGGACATTTTTCTTAAAGGGATAACTGGAGTCCCTGTCAGGACTCCAGTGCACAGGTTATGGGTAGAGTCTGAGTACCAGTCTGGGTACCTACCTGTAGGTATTGCAGAAGATGTACCTTTTGCAGGAGTTGACCTTCTACTAGGCAACAACGTTGTGGGACTCCTCAAAAGTGAGGAATGTTTGGTTTTGCAGGACCCTGCTTTACAAGGTGGTAATGACCCAATTGGAGCAACGGTACCTGAAAATTTTTCAATGTGCTTTCGGACTAAACAGGGGAACAAGGCAGGAGCTGTGCCTCCCTGTGACCCTTCTGCACACTGTGGTGATGGTTTGGGCATGGGGAGCCTGTTCATTGAGTCTGACCTGCAGGAGACTCTGAGCAGTGATGAACCGGCTCAACCGGAACTCGGTTGGAGAAGTGGTCTTGGTGCTGATGTGGGAAAAAATCCCCTGACTCTGCAGCAGCTGAGTGAGGCCCGGGAAGGTTGTGACCTCCGGAACGCTATTCATTTATCAGTTGTCGCGGAGGATGTGGTTCCCAAATTTACCAAGTGTTTATTTTGCAGAGTTGATCAAATGAGCAAGACTCTTTTTAAGAGGACCTGTGCTTACGTGGCCGCGGCAGAACTATTAAAGTGTCTTTGTCAGTATTTTTTACAGATTCTGAAGGAACGGCATTTCAGTGTTAAGACGGGAGAGCTAAATAATCAGTGTTTATTAATAAATTCCTTTTCTAACAGGTTACCAGAGTCTGTACCCTTTCTGAATAATTTTGTGTGTGTGGTTTTGAGATTTCTGGTGAAACATTTTTGTCTCTTAGGCTTTGCACAAATCACCCAGAAGTCATATTTTATGAAATGTCATGTAGTTTTGAGAGGCCTACTTGAGGTTAAATTTACCAATGTATATCATCCTAGGAGTCAAAGAAAAGCTCCATGGTTTTCCCAGTCTCTCAGGGCAATGCATGTTTGTTTTACCCAGTACCAGAAGGACTGGGAGGAGGGAATTCCCCTCCCTTTCATTACCGTGTGGGGAAGCACTCTGGAATCATTAAGTCATGTGCTACGTGAGGATGGTGATGTTTCCCCGGCGGTGTTTTTTCTCGGTTTCAGAAAATTCTTGGCTAAGATGAGGTCGATGGCACTAGTGCACCAGTCTGCCAGTCCGCCCAGGATGACGTGGGACTATGAGGTGGTGCTACACATTCTGGAAGCTGGAGAGATGGGATTGGCATTGGAGCCGGGTCCTGGGAAGGCTATGATGGAACTGTGTGGTGACTTCAAAATGATGATGGATAAAGTCCCTGAGAAAGATAATGTAAGCAGGAAAATTGTAAGAGATTGTGGAAGATTTGGATCTTCTGAAAGACTGGTTGAAGTGTTGGCTCAGCCATGGTGCACCTTAGTGAAAGAGTTTTGGGATGCTGAAAAATGGGGCCATGTTAAACCCCATGAGGTAGAGGTTTCCGAATTTGTGAAATGTCAGCAGGCCTGGCATGATGTAAGCTGGGGTGAAATAGGTTCCTTGAAGGAAGTGAAGTGTTTATTTCTAGAGACTGTGTTTGTATCCAGCGAGAGTCGGTGGACGTTGTCTTTTACTGGTCTCACACTAGGTGATACCTTGAAAACGTGCACTGACTGCCGCCAGGTACAGTTAAAAAATAAGGTTTTGTCTCCTCTTTATGAACTACATGCAAATTGTGTGAATGAACAGTGGGTGCGTCATCTGCTTCCCATGACCATGTGTGCCAAGGACACACCCGTATTTGTAACTTTAATATCTCTGTGCATGTACCTTTTGTATGCCATTAACCCTCAAGATCTTTTATGTGTAATCCTGAGTTACCCACCCCGGGTTTTGCAAAATGATACAGAGGTTGGGTCAGTCTTGTTGCAGGGTAGAGCAGGAGAAGTAATGCCACTCGGCTGCTTCTCAGCAAAAAGTAGCAGGCACCAAAGAAGTTATACCTCCATAGAAAAGGAGGCTCTTGCTTTAGTGTTGGCAGTGCAACATTTTGAGGTGCATATATCTTCATCAGTTCACCCTATAACTGTGTATAGTGACCATATTCCTTTACGTTTCCTTCACTTAATGAGGCACCACAATCAGAGACTTACAAGGTGGGCCTTGTTTCTCCAACTTCTTAATCTTGTGATTCATTATGTGAAGGGAGCGGAGAATGTGGTTGCTAATACCTTGTCTTGTGTTTAAAGTGCACGATGTAGTGTATAGATCACTTATCTATTCTTATTTTGCAGTGATTTGCGGTAGACGAGTAGATGGAACCCTGGACCACCCAAAGGAGAAGGGCAGGTTGAGCTGGAGCTGGAGGTATCAGGATTCCCTAGTGTGTGTGTATTTAGGGGGGTAGTCACATCAAAGGCCATGCCTAGGTAAGGTATGCTACGTTTTTTAGGTGTTGGCTGGAATGCCTCGCCTCTGTTTTATGTTGGTATAGGGACTGTTGGACCTAACGTTTTAGTGAATTGTGGGGCTGGCGGTGATGCCCTCCACTGTTTGGGTCATGTCTTTTGATCCGAGGTGTTTTGGTTCTCCAGGACTCTTTTTCAATTTTTCCTTTTTGGATCACCGCTGGGGTGACTCCAGGGTCCTTGGAATGACATGTAGGTGACGGCCTGGGAGGTCCACCTTTTGGGGGTCTTCAGTGATGACTCCAGGGTTTTACGGCCGCAGTCCCACCAACAAGATTTATGTGCCTATCCACCCGTTGTTTTTGGGGGCCTGATATTTTCCCCTCTCCTGTGCTCTCCTGATTCTCGCAGAGGTGTGTCATGGGGAACCAGTTTTGTTTACTAAAGATTGCTGTGAGATGGGAGTGATAATGTGATGTTGTTTTCTCAGTAGAATTTAACATGTAACATCTGTTTTTCTTTTCTTTGAACTCCTGGAAAATGTACTTACTGTTTAAAAGTTTTTTTTGGTGGCACCTACAGTTTGGTCTGCCTTGCAACATACTGAACTTTGGTGTTACTTCATAAAACGGCATTCCTCAGGGGCACTTTTGTACAAAGTTTACTTGCTCGTTTATAAGTTTGCTTGATGTAATTTAGGTAAAATGCATCAACGCCAGCGCCTGGCCAGCGCTGTGTTGTAATGGTGCCTTTTCCTAAAACAGCTGTCTAAGAGTGTGACTGTGAGCTCGTTGGGCATAGAACTTGATCACTTTTATGTTCGGCGAGTTTCATATGTCTGCAATCTAGTACCTCAGTTTGTTAATATTGCATATTTGTAGTACCAAAAGACCGTGATTGTATGGTGGTCATTCCCCAGTTATCATTTTGCCCGTTGCCTCAGACCTTAATGTGGGGCTTATTTTCTTTTTTTTTTTTCTTTTTGCCTAGCGGTGTCCGTAGGGACCCCGCTAGCAGAGTGAGACCTATGGTCTGGGGGTGGGGGTGTTATGCAGGGTTCTGCATGACATCGTAATGTACATATAGTGGAGAAGTGTGCCATAATAGTATGAATATTATAGTTGTAAAGAATAATTTTATAATTGATAATGTGCATTTGGGGGTACTGTAAAGTACTCTAACTGTAATTATAAAGAAATTCTGTTAATGATTTATTTTCCAAGGATGTTTGGGTACGCGGAGTAAGCGTGGTTTGGGGGAGTCACGTGACGTTAGCATGGTGTGTAGAGGCTGGCGTCGGAGATGCTGTGTATTTAAGATAAGTTTGTAGTTGTGCACTCATTTTGTTTATCCAACTCAAGCCATAGGCTCTCATATGGCTTACCTGTATGTTCACCCAGGCTCTGACATGGTCAGGGTGCTGTGGGAGGAGTGAGGAAATAAGAAATGAGGTTGTGGTGTAGTAGTGTGGCCTGGCGCTGACGAGGCATAGTGGTTATGGTGGCTGGACCTCCAGCCAGCTGTTGTGTGTACCCTCATTTGGGCGTTTAGGATTAAGGTTTTTCTGTTATGTTATGTTATGGTGACTAAATAGATATATTGTCCTAATTAGGATTTTTGCCTGACCCTCTGTTACCCAACCCCTTTAAGTACACATACTAGTTTAGCGCTTTCTGTTTTGACTGGGATAGCCCTGGGTGGCCGGTTTGGGCTTGAGATGTGTGTAACTTTTACCTTTGCCCTTAGACCAGGCTCAAGCCCCCAGCTATCCCACATTTGATGTCCTGGTAGCCAGTAAATATGGGGCTGATAGTGCTGTCCTGGGAGACAGTAATGATGAAGCTGGAGGTGCTGTCCTGGGAGACAGTAATGGTGAAGCTGGAGGTGCTGTCCTGGGAGACAGTAATGGTGAAGCTGGAGGTGCTGTCCTGGGAGACAGTAATGGTGATGCTGGAGGTGCTGTCCTGGGAGACAGTAATGGTGAAGCTGGAGATTTTGTCCAGGTAGTCGGGAATTATACGCAGGAAGGAATACATATAAATGACCTCATAGGGGACAGGAGCCGTAGTAGGGAAACAAGTGTAGTCAAAGATAAGATAAAACCAATATTGCAAACTAGAAATACCACAGGAAATAGCAAACAAGAGGACTCCACTAGCAATAGTGAGGATATATTACAAAAAACAACTGGTGAGAGCTCAATTGTTGGTGCTAGGGAGGATAGAAGTAAGACAGGGAAACATGCACCAACAGGGAATACAGTCACAGAAACCCAAGGCAAACGGAAACCAAGCCTGTGCACATACTATGCACTTGGTATCTGCAGACATGGGAAATCTGGAAAAACAGACGGGACGTGCAACTATGACCACCCTAGAAAATGCCGTGCCCATATGACAACAGGAAAATGCAAACTCCCTTCCTGTAAGCTTTTTCACCCTGAAATGTGTATCTCTTCAGTACAGGAAAGACTCTGCTATAACTTAAATTGCCAGGCACACCATCTAAAGGGGACAAAAAGATACAAAACATCCAAGCCATGGGAAAACCTGGGTAACCACAGCCACTCAAGATGGAGAGGTTTTTTAGTGCCAGTAAGGAAAAAAAACTGGCAGGAAATGGCAGAAATCGTACACCAAATCCAGTCATTCCTGGAGTGGAACCACAGTCGATGGCCTCCACTCCAAACCAACAGATACAGACAATAATGCCGGAAAAAAAATCCCCCCCCCAGTATCAACAATACCACCAGTCCGAATGACATTCTTCTTTGCAAATATACAGGGTCTAAAGCCAGCAACAAACAACAAAATACCTTTCTTCCGTGGACTGCTTGCAGAGGCAAATGCAATGTTCGAGGCTTTCACTGAGACCCACATAAAGGATCACTTGGACAACGAAATATGGATCCCAGGTTACAACCTATACAGATGTGACAGAGTGAACAGGCAAAAGGGGGGGGTTGGCCTGTACATAGCAGAGTCACTTGTTTGCACAGAACTGCTTAATGCCTCAAATGATGTAGTGGAAGTTTTAGCAGTAAAGGTCGAGAACCAAAACCTAGTCATTGTGGTAGTCTACAAGCCTCCGGATGCAACATCCCAGCAATTCCAGGAACAGCTGTTAAAAATTGACCACTGTCTGGAAAATCTTCCAGCTCCTGCACCCAACATCTTGCTCCTGGGGGATTTCAACTTAAGGCACCTAAAATGGAAGAATATAGCAAATAGTATTGTTGCAGTAATAACACGAGGAGGCAGCTCTGATGAAAACTCACA
>NW_027199781.1:0-28146 GCF_038502225.1 Cherax quadricarinatus | reverse complement strand
ATGAGGTAGTAATATGGACAGAGAAAGTATCAATTCAGCTAATATTTAAGCAAACAATAGTAAATAAGAAAATTACATCAGGTGACTTATGCTTACTAGTAAAATCACATAATGAGGTAGTTGATTATTTAATTACTAAGAGATTGTACTATGAAATTTGAACAATAATGGAGCAAAACATACACTACACTACGTAGGCTTTTAGGTTGGACATTGTTTAGTTATTCTCTGTAAGATTAGTATCCCTGAGAAATCGTGATAGATCATTCTCGTTTGTGATTGTGATCAGTTGACCTACATTTGTTTTCCTAACTAGAATTTTCCCATCCCGTGTGAAGCATTGGTGTATTGTGTCATTATTCTCCCGCTTAAGTTTTCTGACTCTACACAGAGGTTCTGACGTTTTTTGGTAAGACACTCGTTTATGTATATCTCTTTCTTTACTTTAATAGATGCAATTATTAAGTCTTTTTTCCTGTCATGTGAGTGGAATCTAAGCATAACACTTTTCTACCATGGGATCCTAGTAACCTGGCTTCCTTTATTTCTGACTCTGGTACTGTAACTTTTGTTTGGTCCTTTATGATCTGGATAGTAATTTCTTTACTGTTTGTTTGGTTCATATCACTGGGAAAAAGTGGACTGTTAACTATTACTGCGTCCGATAGTTTATCTTGTTCAGTTTTATCATCTTGGAGAGCAAGGTAGTCACTGAACTGGTTATCTAAGTTGTTCTTCCATTCTTTTACTGCTTCCTCAACCTTTGTATTAAGAGATACTATTTGTTCTGTATGGCTATCTATGACTGCTTGGATGGTCTTGCCATAGTTAGTCATTCCTGGTGTTGATAACTTTTGTTCAAGACTGAGGATTTTGTTCTTGAGTTGTGTCATCCTGGTGTCTTGTTTTGTTAGTGTCTCTCGAAGAATCATATTTTCAATAACTAAGGTGGAGATGCATGACTTTAGGGTATCTGGATCGTTGGTCATACCTGAGAGACTACTTGGTAGGTTGAATCCGGGGAAGAGAGGGGAGGATGGGCTGGTGGCAGCCATGTTTGTTGTTATTGTTGTGGTGTCGCCTTGAGCAGTGGTGAGAGGGGTGGTTGCTGGGCCGGCGTCCTCCTGGCTACACTTGTTGAATAGTTGATTTTTCGGTGTTTTCTTGCTGGCCTTGGTGCTGTTTCCTCTGAGATTGCGCCTCATAATACTACAGGAATTGTTGTAGTTAAGAAGAAGTTATACAAAGCTTAGGGTTACGTTGTTCGGCTGACAGCGGGGTGTTGCTTTGGGTTTGAGGGCAGTCTTCCTTTGATCTCTATTATTTTTGATTTGTAGGTTTCACTGTTGGTAATCTTTGGTCATTCTGGATACTAGGTTGGGTAGTGCAGTTTTGCATGTAACTAGGTCATCATAGAAGCATTGGTGGCTCTGATAGTTGGAGAAAAGTACGGAGCTTGGAGGTCGCTGCTGTTGCTGCCACTGTGTGCACATACACATCACTACCAACACACTACTACCAACACACAAATATACATACATGTGTACACATATATATCACTACAAACACACATATACATACATGTGTACACATACATCACTACAAACACACTACTAACACACATATACATACATGTGTACACATATACATCACTACAAACACACTACTACCAACGCACATATATACATACATGAGTACACATACACATCACTACAAACACACTACTCCCAACACACATATATACATACATGAGTACACATACACATCACTACAAACACACAACTAACAACACACATGTATATGTGTACACATGTATGTATATATGTGTGTTGTTAGTTGTGTGTTTGTAGTGATGTGTATGTGTACACATGTATATATGTGTGTTGGTAGTGTGTTTGTAGTGATGTGTATGTGTACTCATGTATGTATATATGTGTGTTGGGAGTAGTGATTATGGAAAATTTTATAGGGGTGATTACCTGCACATACCTCAACATTATATGCATACGAGTAATCTCATTGGGAGACAACAACGATATTGTTTACCGTAGTCACCCGTGTAGACATGTGAGAAAACTTAACCACCTCTGGTCACTTCAGGTGGTTCCTTCGACCCTCACAATCTTATCCATATCTATCCGAGACCAGTATAAATTGAATAGCACCCACAAGTACGGCGCTACTAATTAATTGTGGACTGTATAGATTATATTACTTTAACTGAATGAAGGGGGGGGGGGTAGGTTACACATGGATATATCCATCAAGGAAAAACACTTGTACATAATCCCACCACTTACCAGATATTCTCTGGTGGTCACTTGATGTAGCTGGATCACCCATAACCTATCCAATTACAACATACCTAACTGGCCAGTATCAGTCTGCTATAACTAGAAAGGTTACTTAACTGTGGGTGATTGATACTCCTTATTTCCTCCATTCACCATCTCATTTCGATGTCCTGCTACACCGACACGGTTCTTATTCCAGCAGGACGAGGTATCCGTTGGTTTGTCCCGGTTTAGAAGTCGTGATTCCATAAAACTTCACTATCCTCGGGACGGGAACCACGTGTTCACTCGGAGCAGGGCGATTTATTTCACTTCCCGCATTCTCTTAACTTAATGTTATTATCACTGATTACATTACCATTCACAAGACGATTTAACGTCTCATAATTATTATACACATTAGAGGACACTCCATTAAGATCTGAGACCGATGAGTGAGGATTAACTCACGGGTAATTTCCCCTGGACACACACCATGGCCGGCGCACCAGTCACCCCGGTCCTACCATTATTCACTAATTTTACCACTTTATTACGGTGGTCCCGTAAATCACGTTCCCTCACTCTTCACCAGGAACAGTTACGACACTTCCTATTAGGAAGTGAAGCCTATATTAATCCTTAGGCCGCCGTGAACGCCAATTTCCTGATCCCATGTTTCACAGCTTCCTCACTACATTCAAAACACTGCCGCCTCCCTGTGCCCCAGTTCGACCTATACCCTCGCACATCTGCGCAGGCGCAGCGGGAACCCAGTTGGTTCCATTCAAAATACAAATACATTTTGACCCAAATCAACACATTAAACACTTATTAGGCACTATAGCTTCGGAAATTAAATAATTTCCACACTGCGGCCGGGCGGAAGTCGTTGTTAGACGACTTAAATTGCGTCTTCCTCCAGGAGACGATTCCAGCCCTCTCTAGATTGCGCTGCTGTTTTCCTAGTGGGTCTTACTACAATTTCTTCTTGCATTACTCGGTCAGTGTCTTCAATATCACTCGTGTCACTTTCCCTTAGATTTCCATCTGCACTGGATTGAACACCATTTAATTCTAAGGGAATTAATTTATTAATGGTACGCAAACTTTCCTGACCACGACACAACACTTTGACGTTTCTGACAACACCTTGTGCATCTGGGTATAATGTAACTACCTTGCCCAGAGGCCACAATGTTCGATGTTGTTCAGTATCAATTAACACAATGTCACCTGGTTGAATGTTCTGTCGGTTTACTGCCTCTGGCGCACCATAAAAGTGTTCACGTAGTGTAAGAAGATATTCTTTACGCCACACATCGGACCAATGAGTAATTACCTTATTTAACATCTTGAACTTATCACTCAACACGGTCACGTTATTGTAATCCTCATCACTTCCCTCGGGATTATCTCTATAGATAGGTGCAGCTTCTAACCTTCGTCCGCATATTAGGTGAGAGGGAGTCAGGATCTCCGCGTCAGGAGTGTCGCTCATGTATGACAGAGGGCGATTGTTTACCCGATTCTCTGCCTCCACCAACACTGCACGGAATTCCTCCAAATTAATTCTCTTCCTGTGTAGCACCTTACGAAGACATCTTTTCACTGTACCTATCATTCTTTCGTACAGTCCTCCCTGCCAAGGGGCTCTGGGAGTAATAAATTTCCAGACACACCCTCGCTGGGTCAACAAAGACTGTACATCATCACTCTTATTTAATTCCATCAAGTGTTGAGCACCCGCTACAAAATTGGTGGCATTATCTGAGATCATCAATCTTGGACAGGATCTCCTAGCTGCAAATTTCCGGAACAGCTGTATGAACTGTTCTGCAGACAAGTCCTGAGCCACTTCTAGATGAACAGCCCTAGTAGCTGTACAAGTAAATAGACATACATACACCTTCAAGGGAACACCATCTGAAGTACCTGTTAAAATGATTGGCCCACTATAGTCCACTCCGGTCACATCAAATGGTTTTACCAACTGCACGCGTTCCTTGGGCAATGGTGGAGGACCTGGGTACATGTAGGTTCTGGCATCCACCCGGCGACATATTACACACGACTTGATAACCCTTTTTACACTTTGCCGTCCTTGTGGAATCCAGAAGGTTTCCCGAATACAGTTTAAGGTATCCTGTACCCCACCGTGCATCACGTTATTATGGGCATTAAAGACAATCAAGGTTGTCAGGTGATGAGTTTTGGGCAGCAAGATAGGGTGCTTAGCATATTCCCCCAATTCAGCATTTTGTAACCTGCCTCTGCACCTAATTACATCATCCTCTAAATACAGCCCCAGCTTTTCTATTATTGAGCCTTTCACAATTTTTCCGTCCATCATTAATTTAATCTCATCCCTGTAGGTTTCTTCTTGTACCCTCTGTAGCCAGTATTTCAGGGGATGGGGAAAATTATATGAGATATTCATCTTACTTATAAATTTAAACACTAACCTTGTCACGCTAATCAGCTTGGGTAAGGAAGAATACCTATTCATGTCAATGGCTAAGGAGGGACTACTGACTGGAGCGGTGCTCACCGTAATTTCGACAGGAGCAATATGTGCCTTTTGCACCGGCCAGTTAATTTTGTCCACCAGCCAACTTGGCCCTTTAAACCACGATAAAGCACTCACAAATTTTTCATAAGTCAAGCCTCGAGACAAGAAGTCAGCCGGATTCTCGTCACCAGGAATGTGATTAAAGGTTAACATATGCTGACCCAAACTGTTATATTTCTCCTGCATTTGATTGATTTCAGCGACTCTGTTTTGTACATACACAATCTTACTGTTACCATTACGAATCCATTGTAAGGATACCTCGTTATCAGACCAAATTACGGTGTCGCTGATATTTATCTCTCGCAATTTATTTCTTATATAATTGGCTAATTTGACACCTACATAAATGGCCGTTAATTCCAACTGAGGTAAGGTACGTGATTTGATTGGAGCCACCTTAGCCTTAGACATAACAAGAGAAATGGCACTATTACATTGAAGGTAAGCGACTGCTCCATATGCTAATTTCGAAGCATCGCAAAAAATGTGGAGTACATTTTCTCCATCTTGACTGGCCACATTACGTGGGAACTCCAACATTGGTAATTTTACATATTCACCTATTAGTTCTTCCCACCTTTCAACAAATTCCTCAGGTAGGGTTTCATCCCAAGCACACTTAAGCTTCCATGCTTCTTGTATCAACAATTTTCCTCTTATGGTAAGTGGGGACACTAAGCCTAGTGGATCGAAGCATTTTGAAACTTCCGCAAGTAAGACTCTCTTGGTTAATTTATTGGGCATGCTGTAGTTATTAGACTTTAACGATAACAAGTCTCTCTCTGTGTCCCAAGTCAGTCCCAGCACATTACTATATTTAGACACTTCAACTCCAGGGTTGTCTTTATTTATTTGAGCCCTTAAACTGGACGAATTACTGTTCCATTCCCTCAGGGGCATATTTGCACCTTGCATTATTTCATTAGCCCCTTCATATATGCTCATTAGTTCCTCTTCAGTAGACGTCACCCCCAGGAAATTGTCCACATAAAATTGTTTACCCATTACTCCACTCAGTGGACCACCCGTACGCTTAAGGTGTGCATTTATCGTTGCCTGGAGTAGGAACGGACTGGAGGTAGCACCAAACAATACACTCCTGAAGCGAAAAGTCTTCAGGGGACTAAGTGGGTCACTAGGATTCTCGGGCCATAAGAACCTAGTGCAATCCCGGTCAGCCTCCTGCAGACCCACTCTCAGGAAAGCTTTACTTATGTCCGCCGTAAAGGCATAATTCTTAACCCTGAAGTTTAATAATATGTCTCCCAGTTTTTCCGTCAACGACGGACCTGTCATCAAACAGTCATTCAAACTAGGTACATTTTTGTTACTCCTGGCACTACAATTAAACACAATCCTCAGAGGAGTGGTCTTAGAATCCTTCTTCACTCCGTGATGTGGCAAATAGTGACCATAAATCTGGGCTTGCTCGGGAGGTACCTCCTCTATGAATTTATTATTTAACTGCTCATTAATTATATCATCGTAAGCAGTCAACAGTTCTGGTGTCTTGCTCAGTTCGTGGAGCTGAGCCTTTAATTGTCCATACGCCATCCGGTAATTAGTTGGTAGGTCTGGATGGTTCAGCTTCCACGGAAGTCTCACCCAGTATTGTCCAGATTCAAATTTAACATCCTTCTGGTATTGTTCTTGAGTAAAGGAATCATCTGGACTTTCTTCATTTACATTGATCCCTATGCTGTCCAATTCCCATAATTTATACACAGGTTCAACTTCATCCTCTATTGAAGTATATTTATACTGGGGTGATACTTCATGAGTAAGACACACCGTAACTGTATTTATGGCTTCCTCCAGTCATTCATTATCAGTACGAGGAAGCCTGCCATACATCACGTGACCTCCTGCGGTCCTTAGAAGGGTGACTCCGCATTTCTTTGTCATACCCTTTACAAAGGTGGCATAATGGTCACTACCTATCAAAATATCTATTGGCCCCACAGAATCATTATTTACACCAGAAGGTGCCAAATTTACCTTACTTGAAAGCCTTTCAGTAGCGTTACCAAGCCCTATTGTAGATATTTTCTCTGGGAGCCTATCCACAATTACGGCATTAATACGTTTTCTCTCATTGCCCAGCCTGACAGTTACATAAACAGTGTCGTATGACTGGGCCTTCTTATTCGAGAGAAAGCCAGATAACTTGAGTATAGCAGGATCTCCCATTTGTACCTTCATCCCATTAAGGCAATTACGTTTTATGAAGGTACGTTGTGATCCCTGATCCAGTAATGCTGTTACAGTTTTGGATTTACGCCGTTTATCATTAATCACCACATCCAACACAGGTAAAGCTACCTCAGCTAGGCCATCATTACCGACATTAGCTGCAATCTTTACGTTGGCTACTGTTGTGTCCGGGTTATTATCACTATCAGTACTATTGTTACCATCATTACGATTAGATCCGCCCTTACACATAGCTATGTGGTGTCTTCCCTTGTTACACTGATAACAATAGTGCAAGTTAGCACGGCAATCCCTTACATTATGATTTCCTAGACACCTGATACATCTAGCAAGCTCTTCCAATCTTTCCACTTTAACATCCCATGAATTATAGGCATTACAGTTCTTAGAGAAATGAGTACCGTTGCAGAAGATACAATCTCTCCTTTCTTTGCCTGACCTCTTATCAACTGGGCTACCCTTATTGTGGTACTTCCTCCTCTTGCTTTGATGTGGAGAACCACTATTACTGGCCCCTGTCACTTGATATGTGCCTACGTAACCCCGTTTAGTAGGTGACTTATGATTATTGATATTGGGATAGTTTCCTTTTGTGGAACTTGACAGGTGCACTGGGGTCTGTAGACGTGGTATTCCTAGAGGTAATGGGTTGGCTGGTCTGCAGTTGGACAATTAGCTCCTGCAGGCCCACTCTTATTTCTTCCAACCCGAAGTAACCCTTGTGATATCTGTTAGATAGCCACTCTACTGTCTTGTGGTTCAATTTATTCTGAATCAAGGCACTCAACAACCACTCTGCTCCCTCCAGATCATATTTATTACTCAAGGTCTTAAGAGTGCTTTCTAGTTTGATCCTAAATTGCTGTAAGCTGTTGCGGTTGTGATCTGGAGTCTTCAAACTAGCCAAATTAGCTACTAGATCCAGCCTACTTTGCTCCAAGTTACCGTAAGTGACCTCCAACAAGTCAACTGCCTCACTATAGGAGTCATCTACATTTGGGAATGCTTGTATGAGAACATGCGCATCTCCCCTTACTTGTCCCTTTAAATAGCATAATTTGGTAACACTTGCAAGATCACTCCTATCATGTACGACTGCTTTAAAGATAGACCAAAACTCCTCCCAGTTTTCTCCCGGATTAAACACAGGCATGCATAATTCTGGGAGTTTTGGTAGACACCTCTGACTTTCCTTACTAGGTTGACCAACAACATTGTTTACACCCTTTACCTTCTCCAAAGCCTTAGTTTTGCAGGACACAATGTTGTCCTCCACTTCATAATATTGATCCAGCAGCCGCTCCCTTTCAGCATCATCTGCACAATTCTCTAGCAGATCGCTTTCACAGTCTTTATACCACAATCTATATGACTCATGTCTATTTTCTAAGGCATCTAGGTGTAGCTTTAATTCATCAGGGTTTACCGTTTCTTGTCTCATTAACTCCATACACTTGTTGTATGATTTAGTAACATGACCCTTCCGAGCTTGTAGTGATGCTTTCTTTGCTTTGGCATCCATGGATTTGCCAGCTGCACTAACTTCCTCAGACCCAGCCATGGTTAAGGAATTATTTTTTTTTTTTTTTTCTTGCATTATCACACCGGCCGATTCCCACCAAGGCAGGGTGGCCCGAAAAAGAAAAACTTTCACCATCATTCACTCCATCACTGTCTTGCCAGAAGGGTGCTTTACACTACAGTTTTTAAACTGCAACATTAACACCCCTCCTTCAGAGTGCAGGCACTGTACTTCCCATCTCCAGGACTCAAGTCCGGCCTGCCGGTTTCCCTGAATCCCTTCATAAATGTTACTTTGCTCACACTCCAACAGCACGTCAAGTATTAAAAACCATTTGTCTCCATTCACTCCTATCAAACACGCTCACGCATGCCTGCTGGAAGTCCAAGCCCCTCGCACACAAAACCTCCTTTACCCCCTCCCTCCAACCCTTCCTAGGCCGACCCCTACCCCGCCTTCCTTCCACTACAGACTGATACACTCTTGAAGTCATTCTGTTTCGCTCCATTCTCTCTACATGTCCGAACCACCTCAACAACCCTTCCTCAGCCCTCTGGACAACAGTTTTGGTAATCCCGCACCTCCTCCTAACTTCCAAACTACGAATTCTCTGCATTATATTCACACCACACATTGCCCTCAGACATGACATCTCCACTGCCTCCAGCCTTCTCCTCGCTGCAACATTCATCACCCACGCTTCACACCCATATAAGAGCGTTGGTAAAACTATACTCTCATACATTCCCCTCTTTGCCTCCAAGGACAAAGTTCTTTGTCTCCACAGACTCCTAAGTGCACCACTCACTCTTTTTCCCTCATCAATTCTATGATTCACCTCATCTTTCATAGACCCATCCGCTGACACGTCCACTCCCAAATATCTGAATACGTTCACCTCCTCCATACTCTCTCCCTCCAATCTGATATTCAATCTTTCATCACCTAATCTTTTTGTTATCCTCATAACCTTACTCTTTCCTGTATTCACCTTTAATTTTCTTCTTTTGCACACCCTACCAAATTCATCCACCAATCTCTGCAACTTCTCTTCAGAATCTCCCAAGAGCACAGTGTCATCAGCAAAGAGCAGCTGTGACAACTCCCACTTTGTGTGTGATTCTTTATCTTTTAACTCCACGCCTCTTGCCAAGACCCTCGCATTTACTTCTCTTACAACCCCATCTATAAATATATTAAACAACCACGGTGACATCACACATCCTTGTCTAAGGCCTACTTTTACTGGGAAAAAATTTCCCTCTTTCCTACATACTCTAACTTGAGCCTCACTATCCTCGTAAAAACTCTTCACTGCTTTCAGTAACCTACCTCCTACACCATACACTTGCAACATCTGCCACATTGCCCCCCTATCCACCCTGTCATACGCCTTTTCCAAATCCATAAATGCCACAAAGACCTCTTTAGCCTTATCTAAATACTGTTCACTTATATGTTTCACTGTAAACACCTGGTCCACACACCCCCTACCTTTCCTAAAGCCTCCTTGTTCATCTGCTATCCTATTCTCCGTCTTACTCTTAATTCTTTCAATTATAACTCTACCATACACTTTACCAGGTACACTCAACAGACTTATCCCCCTATAATTTTTGCACTCTCTTTTATCCCCTTTGCCTTTATACAAAGGAACTATGCATGCTCTCTGCCAATCCCTAGGTACCTTACCCTCTTCCATACATTTATTAAATAATTGCACCAACCACTCCAAAACTATATCCCCACCTGCTTTTAACATTTCTATCTTTATCCCATCAATCCCGGCTGCCTTACCCCCTTTCATTTTACCTACTGCCTCACGAACTTCCCCCACACTCACAACTGGCTCTTCCTCACTCCTACAAGATGTTATTCCTCCTTGCCCTATACACGAAATCACAGCTTCCCTATCTTCATCAACATTTAACAATTCCTCAAAATATTCCTTCCATCTTCCCAATACCTCTAACTCTCCATTTAATAACTCTCCTCTCCTATTTTTAACTGACAAATCCATTTGTTCTCTAGGCTTTCTTAACTTGTTAATCTCACTCCAAAACTTTTTCTTATTTTCAACAAAATTTGTTGATAACATCTCACCCACTCTCTCATTTGCTCTCTTTTTACATTGCTTCACCACTCTCTTATGTGAGAAAACTTAACCACCCCTGGTCGCGGCAAGTGGTTCCTTCAACCTCACAATCTTATCCATATCTATCCGAGACCAGTATGGATTGGATAGCACCCACAAGTACGGTGCTACTAATTAATTGTGGACTGTATAGATTATATTAGTGTAACTGAATGAAGAGGGGGGGTAGGTTACACATGGATATATCCATCAAGTAAAACCACTTGTACATAATCTCTCCACTTACCAGATATTCTCTGGTGGTCACTTGATGTAGCTGGATCACTCATAACCTATCTAATCACAACATACCTAACTGGCCAGCATCAGTCTGCTATAACTAGAAAGGTTACTTAACTGTGGGTGATTGATACTCCTTATTTCCTCCATTCCCCATCTCATTTCGAAGTCCTGCTACACCGACACGGTTCTTATTCCGGCAGGACGAGGTATCCGTCGGTTTGTCCCGGTTTAGAAGTCGTGATTCCATAAATCTTCATTATCCCCGGTACGAGAGTCACACGTTCACTCGGAGCAGGGCGCTCTATTTCACATCCCGCATTCTCTTAACTCAATGTTATTATCACTGATTACATTACCATTCACAAGACGATTTAACGTCTCATAACTATTATACAGATGAGAGGTCACTCCATTAAGATCTGAGGCCGATGAGCGAGGATTAACACACGGGTATTTCCCCTGGACACACACCATGGCCATGCACCTGCCACCCGGTCGAACATTATTCACTAATTTTACCACCCCTTTACGGTGGTCCCGTAAATCACGTTCCCTCACTCTTCACTAGGGACAGTCACGACACTTCCTATTATGAATTGAGGCCTATATTGATCCTTAGGCCACCGTGAACGCCAGTTTCCTCATTCCCGGTTTTCTCAGCCTCCTCACCCATTCAAAACACTCCCGCCACCTGCCCCCCCAGCTCGACCCCCCACCCCCCTGCACATCTGCGCAGGTGCAGCGGGAAGCCAGCTGATTTCATTAAAAATGCAAATACACTTTGACCCAAATCAGCACATTAAACACTTATTAGACACTATAGCTTCGGAAATTAAATAATTTCCACACTGATAATTATACTTATGTATACCTGTACTTAAATAAACTTACATACTGTACTGGCATGCAGGTACACATTAAAATCAGTAAGAGTGTCTTATGTCTCCAGACGTCATATTAGTAATGATAATAATAATCATCGAGTCTCATTTAAATGTCGTATATTACGTTAAATACACATTTTCATTAATCCATCTATGATATTTTTTCAAAATTATATAATAAACACGATACATAACATAAAAAGATGATAAATACACCCCACAATAGAATAAATAAACATAAATATGAGATGTGGTAGCAGACGACTTGCACAAGTGACGCCATATTAGAAATGATAATAATAATAATAATCACCGAGTCTCATTAAATGTTGTATATTACGTTAATATACACATTTTCATTAATCCATCCATGATTTTTTTTTTTTTTTTTTCATTTTTTTCAAAATTATATAATAAACACGATACATAACATAAAAAGATGATAAATTCACCCTACAATAGAATAAATAAACATAAATATGAGATGTGGTAGCCAGATAACTTGTACAAGTGATGCCAAGAATAACATTTTCTCTAATCTAACATAAGAGAAAATGTGTTACTGGGGGTAACTGTAGAAAATTATTCCTTTCGTATGTATGTAAGTTTATTCAGGTATACACAAATACAGTTACATAGATTATCATACATAACATATGTGTAGAGAACCTAGGATAACCCAAAAAAGTCAGAGTGACTTATTTCCATTGCCTTCACTCAGAGCATCATTTCTTCTCAAAATGATGTTACATGAGAATGGGAGTGTTCTTCTTTATTTATTCTACCGTATCAATGTAGAGACAACCTGTACACAATGTAACTTGTACACAAACCAGATGTGTACACTTTGTTTACAAAACTTACCTTCGCCTGGTTTGTTTACATAACTCTGCGCCTGTCCTCTCTCATGCACTCATTCTTTCTCTCTCTCATTTATTCGTTTTATCTCATTTACTTACTCCTGACCCTACATTAAGACTACAAATATTTTAAGGTAAGTAATGAGTGAACTGTATATACATTTTATCACTCTGGGATGCTTAAATGTAATAGAATATTATGTGTAGGTGGGTTGGCCTGGTATGGTAGCCTGGCTGACTACCATACATACCACACTTGATTTTTTACAATAAATACTACTCATCTCACCCTATATTTTAAGGTAAGTAATGAGTGAACTGTATATACATTTTATCGCTCTGGGATGCTTAAATATCATAAAATTGTATGTGTGGGTGGGGTGGCCTGGTATGGTAGCCTGGCTGACTACCATACATACCACACTTGATTTCTTGCAATAAATACTACTTGTCTCACCCTAGATTAAGACTATAAATATTTTAAGGTAAGTAATGAGTGCACTATGTGTGTATTGTACTTTTTTATTGTTTTTTGATGCCTGGTTCTATTGCTAACTTAATATATGTTAGTGTAAACTTGTTATCTAGTGTTTGTATGCATTTGTAAGTGGAAAAAAAGGGTGTTCCGCTTTACGGCGGTAGCCTGGAACCTAACCAGCCGTATAAGTGGGACCTTCCTGTACATGTATACACATACACATCACTACAAACACACAACTAACAACACACATATATACATACATGTGTACACATATACATCACTACAAACACACACCTAACACATATATACATACATGTGTACACCTACATCACTACAAACACTACTAACAACACACATATATACATACATGTGTACACATATACATCACTACAAACACACTACTACCAACACACATATATACATACATGTGTACACATACACATCACTACAAACACACTACTACCAACACACATATATACATACATATGTACACATATACATCACTACAAACACACTGCTACCAACACATATATACATACATGTGTACACATATACATCACTACAAACACACTACTAACAACACACATATATACATACATGCATACACATATACATCACTACAAACACACTACTACCAACACACGTGTACACGTTATCATAGACATATCTACATATTCTGGCCATAAATGAAATCGAAAGAAATCCAAAGTATTTCTTCTCCTATGCCAAATCTAAGTCGAGAACAACGTCCAGTATTGGGCCCCTACTTAAACAAGATGGGTCCTACACAGATGACAGCATGGAAATGAGTGAGCTACTCAAGCCCCAATATGACTCAGTTTTTAGCAAGCCGCTAACCAGACAGAGTCGAAGATCAAAATGAATTTTTTATGAGAGAGCCACAGAATTTGGTTAACACAAGCCTGTACGATGTTATCCTGATGCCAAATGACTTCGAACAGGCGATAAATGACATGCCCATGCACTCTGCCCCAGGGCCAGACTCATGGAACTCCGTGTTCATCAAGAACTGCATGGAGCATGGACACGGGGGTTGTCCCACAGTTACTAAAAGCAACAGACATAGCCCCACTCCACAAAGGGGGCAGTAAAGCAACAGCAAAGAACTACAGACCAATAGCACTAACATCCCATATCATAAAAATCTTTGAAAGGGTCCTAAGAAGCAAGATCACCACCCATCTAGAAACCCATCAGTTACACAACCCAGGGCAACATGGGTTTAGAACAGGTCACTCCTGTCTGTCTCAACTATTGGATCACTACGACAAGGTCCTAGATGCACTAGAAGACAAAAAGAATGCAGATGTAATATATACAGACTTTGCAAAAGCCTTCGACAAGTGTGACCATGGTGTAATAGCACACAAAATGCGTGCTAAAGGAATAACAGGAAAAGTCGGTCGATGGATCTATAATTTCCTCACTAACAGAACACAGAGAGTAGTAGTCAACAGAGTAAAGTCCGAGGCAGCTACGGTGAAAAGCTCTGTTCCACAAGGCACAGTACTCGCTCCCATCTTGTTCCTCATCCTCATATCTGACATAGACAAGGATGTCAGCCACAGCACCGTGTCTTCCTTTGCAGATGACACCCGAATCTGCATGACAGTGTCTTCCATTGCAGACACTGCAAGGCTCCAGGCGGACATCAACCAAATCTTTCAGTGGGCTGCAGAAAACAATATGAAGTTCAACGATGAGAAATTTCAATTACTCAGATATGGTAAACACGAGGAAATTGAATCTTCATCAGAGTACAAAACAAATTCTGGCCACAAAATAGAGCGAAACACCAACGTCAAAGACCTGGGAGTGATCATGTCGGAGGATCTCACCTTCAAGGACCATAACATTGTATCAATCGCATCTGCTAGAAAAATGACAGGATGGATAATGAGAACCTTCAATACTAGGGAGGCCAAGCCCATGATGACACTCTTCAGGTCACTTGTTCTATCTAGGCTGGAATATTGCTGCACACTAACAGCACCTTTCAAGGCAGGTGAAATTGCTGACCTAGAAAATGTACAGAGAACCTTCACGGCACGCATAACGGAGATAAAACACCTCAATTACTGGGAGCGCTTGAGGTTCCTAAACCTGTATTCCCTGGAACGCAGGCGGGAGAGATACATGATTATATACACCTGGAAAATCCTAGAGGGACTAGTACCGAACTTGCACACGAAAATCACTCACTATGAAAGCAAAAGGCTTGGCAGACAATGCAACATCCCCCCAATGAAAAGCAGGGGTGTCACTAGCACGTTAAGAGACCATACAATAAGTGTCAGGGGCCAGAGACTGTTCAACTGCCTCCCAGCATACATAAGGGGGATTACCAACAGACCCCTGGCAGTCTTCAAGCTGGCATTGGACAAGCGCCTAAAGTCAGTTCCTGACCAGCCGAGCTGTGGCTCGTACGTTGGTTTGCGTGCAGCCAGCAGTAACAGCCTGGTTGATCAGGCTCTGATCCACCAGGAGGCCTGGTCACAGACCGGGCCGCGGGAGCGTTGACTCCCGGAACTCTCTCCAGGTAAACTCCAGGTAAACATATACCTCAATGCACCACTCACCTTTTTTCCCTCATCAATTCTATGATTAACCTCATCCTTCATAAATCCATCTGCCGACACGTCAACTCCCAAGTATCTGAAAACATTCACTTCTTCCATACTCCTCCTTCCCTATTTGATATCCAATTTTTCTTTATCTAAATAATTTGATACCCTCATCACCTTACTCTTTTCTATGTTCACTTTCAACTTTCTACCTTTACACACACTCCCAAACTCATCCACTAACCTTCGCAATTTTTCTTTAAAATCTCCCATAAGTACAGAATCATCAGCAAAAAGTAACTGTGTCAATTCCCATTTTGTATTTGATTCCCCATAATTTAATCCCACCCCTCTCCCGAACACCCTAGCATTTACTTCTTTTACAACCCCATCTATAAATATATTAAACAACTATAGTGACATTACACATCCCTGTCTAAGACCTACTTTTACCGGGAAGTACTCTCCCTCTCTTCTACACACCCTAACCTGAGCCTCACTATCCTCATAAAAACTCTTTACAGCATTTAATAACTTACCACCATATTCCATATACAGCTTATTTATCTACCAAAATTAATGTAATATGATGTAATAAACAATATTAATAGCATAGAAACATGATATATACACTAGAATGAATAAAATACATGTCATTAGGTATGTGGCTAGTGGTGGTGACAGCAGCCATTGTTGTTGGGGTTTACAGGACCACCACAGTGGCCATTCCTGCTCCTGACTACATTTGTACAGAACCTAGGACAACCCAAAAAAGTCAGACAGAGTGACTTATAAGTGCTGCACTCTTAATGCTTCACTTAATTGCTACACTCTTAATTATTTTATTATTTTTTATTATTATCACACTGGCTGATTCCCGCCAAGGCAGAGTGGCCCGAAAAAGAAAAACTTTCACCATCATTCACTCCATCACTGTCTTGCCAGAAGGGTGCTTTACACTACAGTTTTTAAACTGCAACATTAACACCCCTCCTTCAGAGTGCAGGCACTGTACTTCCCATCTCCAGGACTCAAGTCCGGCCTGCCGGTTTCCCTAAACCCCTTCATAAATGTTACTTTGCTCACACTCCAACAGCACATCAAGTATTAAAAACCATTTGTCTCCATTCACTCCTATCAAACACGCTCACGCATGCCTACTGGAAGTCCAAGCCCCTCGCACACAAAACCTCCTTTACCCCTTCCCTCCAACCTTTCCTAGGCCGACCCATACCCCGCCTTCCTTCCACTACAGACTGATACACTCTTGAAGACACTCTGTTTCGCTCCATTCTCTCTACATGTTCGAACCACCTCAACAACCCTTCCTCAGCCCTCTGGACAACAGTTTTGGTAATCCCGCACCTACTCCTAACTTCCAAACTACGAATTCTCTGCATTATATTCACACCACACATTGCCCTCAGACATGACATCTCCACTGCCTCCAGCCTTCTCCTTGCTGCAACATTCATCACCCATGCTTCACACCCATATAAGAGCGTTGGTAAAACTATAGTCTCATACATTCCCCTCTTTGCCTCCAAGGACAAAGTTCTTTGTTTCCACAGACTCCTAAGTGCACCACTCACCCTTTTCCCCTCATCAATTCTATGATTCACCTCATCTTTCATAGACCCATCCGCTAACACTTCCACTCCCAAATATCTGAATACATTCACCTCCTCCATACTCTCTCCCTCCAATCTGATATCCAATCTTTCATCACCTAATCTTTTTGTTATCCTCATAACCTTACTCTTTCCTGTATTCACTTTTAATTTTCTTCTTTTGCACACCTTACCAAATTCATCCACCAATCTCTGCAACTTCTCTTCAGAATCTCCCAAGAGCACAGTGTCATCAGCAAAGAGCAACTGTGACAACTCCTACTTTATGTGTGATTCTTTATCTTTTAACTCCACACCTCTTGCCAAGACCCTCGCATTTACTTCTCTTACAACCCCATCTATAAATATATTAAACAACCACGGTGACATCACACATCCTTGTCTAAGGCCTACTTTTACTGGAAATAATTTCCCTCTTTCCTGCATACTCTAACTTGAGCCTCACTATCCTCGTAAAAACTCTTCACTGCTTTCAGTAACCTACCTCCTACATCATACACCTGCAATATCTGCCACACTGCCCCCCTATCCACCCTGTCATACGCCTTTTCCAAATCCATAAATGCCACAAAGACCTCTTTAGCCTTATCTAAATACTGTTCACTTATATGTTTCACTGTAAACACCTGGTCCACACACCCCCTACCTTTCCTAAAGCCTCCTTGTTCATCTGCTATCCTATTCTCCGTCTTACTCTTAATTCTTTCAATAATAACTCTACCATAACTCTACCATAACTCTTAATGTTATGCTTAATTGCTACACTCTTAATGCTACACTTAATTGCTACACTCTTAATGCTACACTTTGCCACTGCTGTTTCATGTTGTCTGCCACTGCTACCTCATGATGTCTGCCACTGCTGCTTCATGTTGTCTGCCATTGCTACCTCATGATGTCTGCCACTGCTGCTTCATGTTGTCTGCCACTGCTACCTCATGATGTCTGCCACTGCTGCTTCATGTTGTCTGCCACTGCTGCCTTATGATGTCTGCCACTGCTGCTGCATGTTGTCTGCCACTACTACCTCATGATGTCTGCCACTGCTGCTTCATGTTGTCTGCCACTGCTACCTCATGATGTCTGCCACTGCTGCTTCACGTTGTCTGCCACTTCTGCCTCATGATGTCTGCCACTGCTGCTGCATGTTGTCTGCCACTGCTACCTCATGATGTCTGCCACTGCTGCTTCATGTTGTCTGCCACTGCTACCTCATGATGTCTGCCACTGCTGCTTCATGATGTCTGCCACTGTTGCTTCATGATGTCTGCCACTGCTGCTTCATGTTGTCTGCCACTGCTACCTCATGATGTCTGCCACTGCTGCTTCATGATGTCTGCCACTGCTACCTCATGATGTCTGCCACTGCTGCTTCATGTTGTCTGCCACTGCTGCCTCATGATGTCTGCCACTGCTGCTTCATGTTGTCTGCCACTGCTGCCTCATGATGTCTGCCACTGCTGCTTCATGTTGTCTGCCACTGCTAACTCATGATGTCTGCCACTGCTGCTTCATGTTGTCTGCCACTGCTGCCTCATGATGTCTGCCACTGCTGCTGCATGTTGTCTGCCACTGCTACCTCATGATGTCTGCCACTGCTGCTTCATGTTGTCTGCCACTGCTACCTCATGATGTCTGCCACTGCTGCTTCATGTTGTCTGCCACTGCTACCTCATGATGTCTGCCACTGCTGCTTCATGATGTCTGCCACTGTTGCTTCATGTTGTCAGCTACTGCTGTTTCATGATGTCTACCACTGATGTCGCCAAAGAATTGAACATTTCTGCTATTTTGAGCTCAATTTCAAGGTACTTTTCATCATGAAACCAATTAAAATCATATTTATTTTTGTAGTATATCTTCCATTCTATCACATGAGACCAAACAAAACGAGAATACAACCATAAAAACCATACAAAAATATACCGCTAAGGGGAGGCTAATGGATGAGAAGTGAACTCCATTATTTATGGTCCGATTTCTTTCATTTTTAGTGTAAGTTAAGAAGCATCTTTTCATCATACATTGCCCAAGTTTCAATAAGATAGTCCAACAAACAACTGAGAACCAATTCCCTAGATCAAGAGCAAGAGCCCCCTCACCAGTGGCAATTAACCTCCCTTGAGGCCTGCTTGCATCTGGAAATTTTGCTCGCATCTGGAAGCAAGAAATCGACCAACCAGCTGCTCATGTCTGGAAAAACTTGCACGTGGATGCACTTGTAAGCAGAGGTTCCACTGTATATATATATATATATATATATATATATATATATATATATATATATATATATATATATATATATATATATATATACACGTATATATATACAGTGGTCCCTCGTTTATCGTAATTAATCCGTTCCTGGAAGTGTGACTATTATCGAAATTTACGATTTTCAAATCAATTTTCCCCATAAGAAATAATGTAAATACAATTAATCCGTTCCTGACACCCAGAAGTACTAAAACAAAAAAATTTTTTACATGAAATATAGATGTAGTACATAAACAATACAATGGGACATGATGAATGAAACATTAACAGCATAACACTTACCTTTATTGGCGATTCTTCTTAGTGTATGGAAGACTGGAGGAGGAGAGAGATTGGATTAGTTACTGTTTGGAAGGGGAATCCCCTTCCATCAACACCTCAGGTACCAAGTGCTTTTCTGGGGTTACTTCTCTTCTCTGTTTCTTAATGCCACTAGGACCAGCTTGAGAGTCACTGGAGTCCTGTCTCGCAAAATAACTGTCCAGAGAGCTCTGTTTCTGGCATCTCTTTAACACTTCCCTAAAATGGGCCAAGACTTTGTCACTGTACATGTTGCCAACATGGCTTGCAACAGCCTTGTCAGGGTGATGTTTCTCCATAAATCTTTCCATCTTACCCCACATTTCAAAAATCTCCTTAATTTCTGAAGAAGGCACCTTCTTCCTCCTCTTCAGCAAGATTCTGAGCTGCGATCTGCTGTTCTTCCTGCTGAAGCTCTTGCAGCTCCTCAGTGGTGAGCTCTTCTTTGTGGTCCTCCACCAACTCTATCACATCCTCCAAACTCACATCCAACCCCATGGAACTCCCCAGTGCCACAATGGATTTAACAACTGACATAGGCTCATCAGGGTCAGCCCCAAACCCTTCAAAATCCCTCTTGTGGACACAATCTGGCCACAATTTTCTCCAAGCAGAGTTCAAAGTCCTGGTACTCACTCCCTCCCAAGCCTTACTTATAAGGCTTATGCAATGGAGGATACTGAAGTGTTCTTTCCAAAAATCTCTTAGGGCCAAGTGAGTGTCTGAGGTCACATTAAAGCACCTTTGAAACACTGCTTTGGCGTAGAGTTTTTTTTGAAGTTTGCAATGACCTGCTGGTCCATGGGCTGGAGGAGAGGAGTGGTATTCGGGGGCAAGAACTTTACTGTGATGAACCCAAACTCCTCCAAAATTAGGTCATCCAAGTTTGGAGGATGAGCAGGTGCATTGTCCATTACTAGGAGGCACTTGAGATCCAATTTCTTTTCCAGGAGGTAATTCTTCACACTAGGGCCAAACACTTCATTGAACCACTCGACGAAAATTTCCCTCGTGACCCATGCCTTACTATTAGATTTCCAAAACACACACAATTTACTCTTCATAACATTGTTTTTCCTGAACACTCTGGGATTTTCAGAATGGTACACTAGTAACGGCTTCACTCTGAAATCCCCACTAGCATTAGCACAGAACATGAGCGTCAGCCTGTCTTTCATAGGCTTGTGTCCTGGCAGTCCCTTTTCCTCCTAAGTAATGTAGGTCCTCTTTGGCATTTTCTTCCAAAAGAGGCCTGTTTCGTCACAATTGAACACTTGTTCAGGTTTCAGTCCTTCAGCCTCTATGTACTCCTTGAATTCATGCACATATTTTTCAGCCGCTTTTTGGTCCGAACTATCAGCCTCACCATGCCTTACCACACTGTGTATGCCTATACGGTTCTTAAATCTCTCAAACCAACCTTTGCTGGCCATAAATTCACAAATATCAGTACTCGTTGCAGGCAATTTCTTTACCAGATCGTCGTGCAACTGCCTAGCCTTTTCACAAATAATCGACGTCATAAGACTATCTCCTGCTAATTGTTTCTCGTTTATCCACACCAATAATAACTTCTCTACCTCTTCAAGTACAGTGGACCCCTGCATAATGCTATTAATCCGTTCCTGAGAGCTCAATGTTATGCAAAATTATCGTTATGCGAATTAATTTTCCCCATAAGAAATAATGGAAATCAAATTAATCCGTGCAAGACACCCAAAAGTATGAAAAAAAAAAATTTTTTACCACATGAAATATTAATTTTAATACACACAAACTTGAAGATGTGGTGATGATTGATGGGATGGGAGGAGGGGAGACTGGATGGTTTTAGTGTTTAGAAGGGGAATCCCCTTCCATTAGGACTTGAGGTGTCAAGTCCTTTTCCGTGGTTGCTTCCCTTCTTCTTTTAATGCCACTAGGACCAGCTTCAGAGTCACTGGACTTCTGTCGCACAACATATCTGTCCATAGTGGCCTGTACCTCTCGTTCCTTTATGACTTTCCTAAAGTGTTTCACAACAGTGTCAGTGTAATAGTCACCAGCACGGCTTGCAATAGCTGTCTGAGGGTGATTTTCATCCATGAAGGTTTGCACTTCAAGCCACTTTGCACAGATTTCCTTAATCTTTGAAGTAGGCAACTTCTTCAATTTCTCTCTCCCCTCCTCCGAAGCAGTTTCCTCAGGTGTGGCCTCTTGCTGTTGAAGTTGATCTAGCAGCTCATCAGTGGTTAGTTCTTCATTGTCCTCCTCCACCAACTCTTCCACATCCTCCCCACTAACCTCCAACCCCAAGGACTTCCCCAATGCCACAATTGATTCCTCAACTGGCATAGGATTCTCAGGGTTAGCCTCAAATCCTTCAAAATCCCTTTTGTCTACACATTCTGGCCACAGTTTCTTCCAAGCAGAGTTCAAGGTCCTCTTAGTCACTCCCTCCCAAGCCTTACCTATAAGGTTTACACAATTGAGGATATTAAAGTGCTCTCTCCAAAACTCTCTTAGAGTCAATTGAGTTTCTGAGGTCACTACAAAGCACCTTTCAAACAGAGCTTTTGTGTACAGTTTTTTGAAGTTTGCAATAACCTGCTGGTCCATGGGCTGCAGGAGAGGAGTGGTATTAGGAGGCAAAAACTTCACCTTGATGCAGCTCATGTCCCTAGAAAGTCGCTCTGCCAAGTCTGAAGGATGACCAGGAGCATTGTCTGATACCAGGAGGCACTTAAAGTCCAATTTATTTTCCAGGAGGTAATTTTTCACAGTGGGGGCAAATGCTTGGTGTAACCAGTCATAGAAAAAGCCCCTAGTGACCCATGCCTTATTGTTTGCCCTCCACAGCACACACAAATTAGCCTTGAGGATATTCTTTTGCCTGAACACTCTGGGAGTTTCAGAGTGATACACTAATAAAGGCTTCACTTTGCAATCACCACTAGCATTGGCACACATGAGAAGAGTAAGCCTGTCTTTCATAGGCTTATGTCCTGGGAGTGCCTTTTCCTCCTGAGTAATGTAGGTCCTGCTTGGCATTTTCTTCCAAAACAGGCCTGTTTCGTCACAATTAAACACTTGTTCAGGTTTCAGTCCTTCACTGTCTATGTACTCCTTGAATTCATGCACATATTTTTCAGCTGCTTTTTGGTCCGAACTGGCAGCCTCACCATGCCTTATCACACTATGTATGCCACTACGCCTCTTAAATCTCTCAAACCAACCTTTGCTGGCCTTAAATTCACTCACATCACCACTAGTTGCAGGCATTTTTCTAATTAAATCCTCATGCAACTTCCTAGCCTTTTCACTTATGATTGCTTGAGAGATGCTATCACCTGCTATCTGTTTTTCGTTTATCCACACCAATAACAGTCTCTCAACATCTTCTATCACTTGTGATCTCTGTTTCGAAAGCACAGTTAAACCTTTGGCAAGAACAGCCTCCTTGATTGCCGTTTCTTGGACACAATAGTAGCGATGGTTGATTGGGGTTTACTATACAACCTGGCCAGCTCGGAGACACACACTCCACTTTCATACTTAGCAATGATCTCTTTCTTCATCTCCATAGTAATTCTCACCCTTATTCCTGTAGGGTTGGCACTAGAAGCTTTCTTGGGGCCCATGGTCACTTATTTTTCAGGTGAAATCACTATAAAAAGGCTGTAATAATACGAAATGTTCCGATTGTATGCTTGTACAGTGGTCCCTCAATTATCGTCCATAATCCGTTCCTGGAAGTGGGACTATTATCGAAATGGACGATTTTCGAATCAATTTTCCCCATAAGAAATAATGTAAATGCAATTAATCCATTCCTGACACCCAGAAGTATTAAAACAAAAAATTTTTTTACATGAAATATAGATGTAGTACATAAACAATGCAATGGCACATGATGAATGAAACATTAACAGAATAACACTTACCTTTATTGGCAATTCTTCTTTGTCTATGGAACTGGAGAAGGAGATGGATTGGATTATTTACTGTTTGGAAGGGGAATCCCCTTCCATCAACACCTCAGGTACCAATTGCTTTTCTGGGGTTACTTCTCTTCTCTGTTTCTTAATGCCACTAGGACCACCTTGAGAGTCACTGGAGTCCTGTCTCGCAAAAAAACTGTCCAGAGAGCTCTGTTTCTGGCGTCTCTTTAAAACTTCCCTAAAATGGGCCAAGACTCTGTCACTGTACAAGTTGCCGATATGGCTTGCAACATCCTTCTCAGGGTGATGTTTCTCCATAAATCTTTCCATCCTACCCCACATTTCAAAAATCTCCTTAATTTCTGAAGAAGGCACCTTCTTCCATCTCTCTTCCTCCTCCTCTGCAGCAAGATTCTGAGCTGCGATCTGTTGCTCTTCCTGCTGAAGCTCTTGCAGCTCCTCAGTGGTTAGCTCTTCGTTGTGGTCCTCCACCAACTCTTCCACATCCTCCAAACTCACATCCAACCCCATGGAACTCCCCAGTGCCACAATAGAGTTCACAACTGACATAGGCTCATCAGGGGCAGCCTCAAACCCTTCAAAATCCCTCTTGTGGACACAATCTGGCCACAATTTTCTCCAAGCAGAGTTCAAAGTCCTGGTAGTCACTCCCTCCCAAGCCTTACCTATAAGGCTTACGCAATGGAAAATACTGAAGTGTTCTTTCCAAAAATCTCGTAGGGTCAAGTGAGTGTCTGAGGTCACATTCAAGCACCTTTCAAACATTGCTTTGGTATAGAGTTTTTTAAAGTTTGAAATGACTTCCTGGTCCATGGGCTGGAGGAGAGGAGTGGTATTCGGGGGCAAGAACTTTACTGTGATGAACCCAAACTCCTTCAGAATTAGGTCATCCAAGTTTGGAGGATGAGCAGGTGCATTGTCCATTACTAGGAGGCACTTGAGATCCAATTTCTTTTCCAGGAGGTAATTCTTCACACTAGGGCCAAACACTTCATTGAACCACTCGACGAAAATGTCCCTTGTGACCCATGCCTTACTATTAGATTTCCAAAACACACACAATTTACTCTTCATAACATTGTTTTTCTTGAACACTCTGGGATTTTCAGAATGGTACACTAGTAACGGCTTCACTTTGAAATCCCCACTAGCATTAGCACAGAACATTAGCGTCAGCCTGTCTTTCATAGGCTTGTGTCCTGGCAGTGCCTTTTCTTCCTGAGTAATGTAGGTCCTCTTTGGCATTTTCTTCCAAAAGAGGCCTGTTTCATCACAATTGAACACTTGTTCAGGTTTCAGTCCTTCAGTTCTATGTACTCCTTGAATTCATGCACATATTTTTCAGCCGCTTTGTGGTCCAAACTGGCAGCCTCACCATGCCTTACCACACTGTGTATGCCAGTACGCTTCTTAAATCTCTCAAACCAGCCTTTGCTGGCCTTAAATTCACTCACATCACCACTAGTTGCAGGCAATTTCTTTACCAAATCGTCATGCAACTGCCTAGCCTTTTCACAAATAAGCGACGTCATAAGACTATCTCCTGCTAATTGTTTCTCGTTTATCCACACCAATAATAACTTCTCAACATCTTCGAGTACTGGTGATCTCATTTTTGTCAGCATATTTACCCCCTTTGCAACAACAGCATCCTTGATTTCCTTTTTCTTGGCTATGATGGAAGATATGGTTGTACGGGATTTGTTATACATCCTGGCCAGTTTGCTCACACATACGCCACTTTCATATTGTTCAATGTTGTTTTTCTTAAATTCAATTGTATTTCTCACCTTCTTTACCACAGGCTTGGCACTAGGAGCTTTCTTTGAAGCCATGGTAGCTTATTTAGCACTTGCAAGCACTAAAATCAATGGAATATATTATGAATACAGTGGACCCCCGCATAGCGATTTAATCCGTGCAAGAGGGCTCATTGTTATGCGAAATGTATCGGTATGCGAATGAATTTTCCCCATAAGAAATAATGGAAATCAAATTAATCCGTGCAAGACACCCAAAAGTATGAAAAAAAAAAATTTTTACCACATGAAATGTTAATTTTAATACACACAAACTGAAAAAGGCATGCACAATTACATGACACTTACTTTTATTGAAGATCTGGTGATGATTGATGGGATGGGAGGAGGGGAGAGAGAGTGTTAGTGTTTAGAAGGGGAATCCCCTTCCATTAAGACTTGAGGTGTCGAGTCCTTTTCTGGGGTTACTTCCCTTCTTCTTTTAATGCCACTAGGACCAGCTTCAGAGTCACTGGACTTCTTTCGCACAACATATCTGTCCATAGTGGCCTGTACCTCTCGTTCCTTTATGACTTCCCTAAAGTGTTTCACAACATTGTCAGTGTAATAGGTCACCAGCACGGCTTGCAATAGCTGTGTGAGGGTGATTTTCATCCATGAAGGTTTGCACTTCAAGCCACTTTGCACAGATTTCCTTAATCTTTGTAGTAGGCAACTTCTTCAATTTCTCTCTCCCCTCCTCTGAACCAGTTTCCTCAGGTCTGGCCTCTTGCTGTTGAAGTTGATCTATCAGCTCATCAGTGGTTAGTTCTTCATTGTCCTCCTCCACCAACTCTTCCACATCATCCCCACTAACCTCCAACCCCAAGGACTTTCCCAATGCCACAATGGATTCCTCAACTGGCATAATCCTCTCAGGGTTAGCCTCAAACCCTTCAAAATCCCTTTTGTCTACACATTCTGGCCACAGTTTCTTCCAAGCAGAGTTCAAGGTCTTCTTAGTCACTCCCTCCCAAGCCTTACCTATAAGGTTTACACAATTGAGGATATTAAAGTGATCTCTCCAAAACTCTCTTAGAGTCAGTTGAGTTTCTGAGGTCACTACAAAGCACCTTTCAAACAGAGCTTTTGTGTACAGTTTTTTGAAGTTTGCAATAACCTGCTGGTCCATGGGCTGCAGGAGAGGAGTGGTATTAGGAGGCAAAAACTTCACCTTAATGAATTTCATGTCCCCATAAAGTCGCTCTGCCACGTCTGTAGGATGACCAGGGGCATTGTCTAACACCAGGAGGCACTTAAGTTCTAATTTCTTTTCAGTTAGGTAATCTTTCACATTGGGGGCAAATGCATGGTGTAACCAGTCATAGAAAAAGTCCCTAGTGACCCATGCCTTACTGTTTGCCCTCCACAGCACACACAAATTCTCCTTGAGGACATTCTTTTGCCTGAACGGTCTGGGAGTTTCAGAGTGATACACTAATAAAGGCTTCACTTTGCAATCACCAGTAGCATTGGAACACATCAACAAAGTAAGCCTGTCTTTCATAGGCTTATGTCCTGGGAGTGCCTTTTCCTCCTGAGTAATGTAGGTCCTGCTTGGCATTTTCTTCCAAAACAGGCCTGTTTCATCACAATTAAACACTTGTTCAGGTTTCAGTCCTTCACTGTCTATGTACTCCTTGAATTCCTGCACATATTTTTCAGCTGCTTTGTGGTCCGAACTGGCAGCCTCACCATGCCTTATCACACTATGTATGCCACTACGCTTCTTAAATCTCTCAAACCAACCTTTGCTGGCCTTAAATTCACTCACATCATCACTAGTTGCAGGCATTTTTTTAATTAAATCCTCATGCAACTTCCTAGCCTTTTCGCTTATGATCGCTTGAGAGACGCTATCTCCTGCTAGCTGTTTTTCATTTATCCACACCAATAAGAGTCTCTCAACATCTTCCATCACTTGCGATCTCTGTTTCGAAAACACAGTTAAACCTTTGGCAAGAACAGCTTCCTTGATTGCCTTTCTGTTGCCCACAATAGTAGCGATGGTTGATTGGGGTTTCTTGTACAACCTGGCCAGGTCGGCGACACGCACTCCACTTTCATACTTATCAAAGATCTCTTTCTTCATTTCTATTGTAATTCTCACCCTTATTGCTGTAGGGTTGGCACTAGAAGCTTTCTTGGGGCCCATGGTCACTTATTTTCCAGATAAAGCACAGAAAACACTGTAATAATACGAAATGTTCCGATTGTATGCTTGGATGTTACCGCGGAGGCTGGCTGGTAAACAATGCCACCGGCGGCACATGTGAGGCTGGCTGAGGGCGCACATTGGACGCGTCTCGGACTTAGAGCGGTGAGCAGGTTTTTGAGCGGTATGCGAGGCAAAATTTTTGCGATAAAAGCGAGCGGTATGCGGATTGTACGTTATGTGATGGCGACGGTATGCGGGGGTCCACTGTA
>NW_027199780.1:0-28167 GCF_038502225.1 Cherax quadricarinatus | reverse complement strand
TGCAGATGTTTTGGCTTTAGAAATGAGTGGTAGTTTCTGATGGACTAGGATGGTGAGTATCCAGGATAGGAAGGTCTTCGGCGATGTTTTCCACCACAACAGCCCGTCATTGATAAATTAGACACATGTGCAAATCTTGGGTATCTTTATTGAGGAAACATGTCGGTTCTCTGAACCATTCATCTACAAGCCCGTCATTGTTTGTGATGGAAGATGGAAGAGAGCTCCCTTTGCGCTGCGCCCCTCAAGGCATAATTTCTCGGGAATTTGTCTTGCAGCAAAAGCGCCAGTAGTGAAACAACTTGTGAGTTAGTGTTTTTGTCAGTCAGTGTGGATCACATCCTAGGAAGTAATTCTTGATCGTACGTGATGCCTTGAGTTTCCTGGGAAGAAGTAAATGGGGAAGTTGATTCATAAATTGTTGATTCAGTTACCTTTCAAATTCTCCTCTGAAATGTCAGTTCTTCATTATAAATCGGCAGTTAAGAATGCTGAGAGCAATTTAAATTCCCCAGTCAGACTTTCAAGATGGACTGGTTAAGGGGACTCCACTTTATTGTCAGCAGGAATTATTCCCCTCTCTACACTTTCTACTTTCCATTAACAGCTATTTGTGATTCCTCCACTCTTCGTAGCTGAGTTGCTAGCGCATTCAGCTCACACACAGGTCCGTGGATCGATCCCCGGTACGGGTGGAAACATTAGAACGTGTTTCCTTAAGACGCCTGCTGCCCCTGTTCACCTGCCAGTTAAATAGGTACCTGGGTGTTAATCGACTGGTGCAAGTCGCATCGTATTGACGAAATTGACCTACTTTCCCCGAAATGCTCTGCATAATATAATATAGCATTTATTGTGGTGGAGACGGAAAAAAATAGAAAAGCTAGATACAGTGATTGATAAACAAGGGTTGAGGTCGACCGTTCGTCATTGTAGGAGCTGCCAGAAATCACCGGTTTCTTCAACACCCAAGTTATACTTTTGTATCAATCAAATCACATATTACTCGGGTAGATAATTTCCAGTAGATCCTTCATGTGTTAGCCCAAATCACCGACCAGTATGTTTTAAATAAGCGACCCACTGATCAGATCAGATCGACTGGTCCGAACCCTTGACTGGTCCGAACCCTTGACTGGTCCGAACCCTTGACTGGACCGAACCCTTGACTGGTTTCAAACGGTTTCGTTGGACAATAAAGCAGACTGTAAACGGATGGGGTTGTAGGCGCCCTTATAAACACAAACATTAAATATATATCAGGAACGTGCACGGTAAGCCGTCCAATATACAAAAACAGTTAGAAACAGAAATACAAATAGCTAGAGCTTCATTTAAGGAGGTTATTAATAGAATATTCAAGAGGTTGCTAGTAGAATTGCAGTAAATCAACCATTCAAATCATTATGAAGCTGTGTGTAGTCTGTGGTCAGTCAAACAAACGGGCTTCCACATGGATAAATTGTCATTTTTGTGGAAATTGGTGTCACGCCCCTTGTGCAGATATCCAAGAACTAGCTACAAGCAGTATTAAAACAGGGAAATGTTTTTGGGTATGCCCAAATGAGATAAATCTGTGGACTAAAATCACAAGGGTATTAAAAGAGGACAACATCAAAGCTGCTTTCATAGAAAACCTGGAAGCTTTCTACAACAGATGGGAACATAAAAAGTCTGGGCTGAATGGTACTGCCCTTGATACTGGCCATGTAGTCAGAAACTGTAAGGCTGGAGATGAAGTCCTGGTAGTCAGTAAATGTGGGGCTGATAGTGCTGTCCTGGAAGACAGTAATGGTGAAGCTGGAGGTGCTGTCCTGGGAGACAGTAATGGTGAAGCTGGAGGTGCTGTCCTGGGAGACAGTAATGGTGAAGCTGGAGGTGCTGTCCTGGGAGACAGTAATGGTGAAGCTGGAGGTGCTGTCCTGGGAGACAGTAATGGTGAAGCTGGAGATGCTGTCCTGGGAGACAGTAATGGTGAAGCTGGAGATTTTGTCCAGGTAGTCGGGAATTATACGCAGGAAGGAATACATATAAATGACCTCATAGGGGACAGGAGCCATAGTAGGGAAACAAGTGTAGTCAAAGATAAGATAAAACCAATATTGCAAACTAGAAATACCGCAGGAAATAGCAAACAAGAGGACTCCACTAGCAATAGTGAGGATATATTACCAAAAACAACTGGTGGGAGCTCCATTGTTGGTGCTAGGGAGGATAGAAGTAAGACAGGGAAACATGCACCAACAGGGAATACAGTCACAGAAACTCAAGGCAAACGGAAACCAAGCCTGTGCACATACTATGCACTTGGTATCTGCTGGCATGGGAAATCTGGAAAAACAGATGGGACGTGCAACTATGACCACCCTAGAAAATGCCATGCCCATATGACAACAGGAAAATGCAAACTCCCTTCCTGTAAGCTTTTTCACCCTGAACTGTGTACCTCTTCAGTACAGGAAAGACTGTGCTATAACTTAAATTGCCAGGCATACCATCTAAAGGGGACAAAAAGATACAAAACATCCAGGCCATGGGAAAACCTGGGTAGCCACAGCCACTCAAGAGGGAGAGGTTTTTTTAGTGCCAGGAAGGAAAAAAAACTGGCAGGAAATGGCAGAAATCGTACACCAAATCCAGTCATTCCTGGAGTGGAACCACAGTCGATGGCCTCCACTCCAAACCAACAGATACAGATACTAATGCCGGAAAAAAAATCCCCCCCCAGTACCAACAATACCACCAGTCCGATAACATTCTTCTTTGCAAATATACAGGGTCTAAAGCCAGCAACAAACAACAAAATACCTTTCATCCGTGGACTGCTTGCAGAGGCAAAGGCAATGTTCGCGGCTTTCACTGAGACCCACATAAAGGATCACTTAGACAACGAAATATGGATCCCAGGTTACAACCTATACAGATGTGACAGAGTGAACAGGCAAAAGGGGGGGGGGGTTGGCCTGTACATTGCAGAGTCACTTGTTTGCACAGAACTGCTTAATGCCTCAAATGATGTAGTGGAAGTTTTAGCAGTAAAGGTCGAGAATCAAAACCTAGTCATTGTGGTAGTCTACAAGCCTCCGGATGCAACATCCCAGCAATTCCAGGAACAGCTGTTAAAAATTGACCACTGTCTGGAAAATCTTCCAGCTCCTGCACCCAACATCTTGCTCCTGGGGGATTTCAACTTAAGGCACCTAAAATGGAGGAATATAGCAAATAATATTGTTGCAGTAATAACACCAGGAGGCAGCTCTGATGAAAACTCACACTCACACGAGCTTTTAAATCTCTGCACAAAATTCAATTTAAACCAGCAAATAATAGAGCCTACTAGACTGGAGAATACACTAGACCTCATCTTCACTAACAATGATGATCTGATAAGAAATGTCACCATATCAAAAACAATATACTCAGATCACAACATAATTGAGGTTCAGACATGTATGCGTGGAGCCCCAGACCGACATAATGAGACTAGTCACGAGGGAGCATTCACCAAATTCAACTTCAATAACAAAAACATAAAGTGGGACCAAGTAAACCAAGTCCTAACCGATATAAGCTGGGAAGATATACTAAGCAACACAGACCCCAACTTATGCCTAGAACAGATTAACTCGGTGGCACTCGATGTATGCACAAGGCTTATTCCTCTAAGAAAAAGGAGGAGTAGATGTAAAATAGAAAGAGACAGGCGCTCCCTTTACAGGCGACGGAAAAGAATAACAGAGCGGCTAAAAGAGGTCAATATATCTGAAATGCGTAGGGAGACACTGGTCAGAGAAATAGCAAGCATCGAACTTAAGCTAAAAGAATCCTTTAGGAGTCAGGAATCGCGGGAAGAACTAAAAGCCATAAATGAAATCGAAAGAAACCCAAAGTATTTCTTCTCCTATGCCAAATCAAAATCGAGAACAACGTCCAGTATTGGGCCCCTACTTAAACAAGATGGGTCCTACACAGATGACAGCAAGGAAATGAGTGAGCTACTCAAGTCCCAATATGACTCAGTTTTTAGCAAGCCGCTAACCAGACTGAGAGTCGAAGATCAAAATGAATTTTTTATGAGAGAGCCACAAAATTTGATTAACACAAGCCTATCCGATGTTATCCTGACGCCAAATGACTTCGAACAGGCGATAAATGACATGCCCATGCACTCTGCCCCAGGGCCAGACTCATGGAACTCTGTGTTCATCAAGAACTGCAAGAAGCCCCTATCACGAGCCTTTTCCATCCTATGGAGAGGGAGCATGGACACGGGGGTCGTCCCACAGTTACTAAAAACAACAGACATAGCCCCACTCCACAAAGGGGGCAGTAAAGCAACAGCAAAGAACTACAGACCGATAGCACTAACATCCCATATCATAAAAATCTTTGAAAGGGTCCTAAGAAGCAAGATCACCACCCATCTAGAAACCCATCAGTTACACAACCCAGGGCAACATGGGTTTAGAACAGGTCGCTCCTGTCTGTCTCAACTATTGGATCACTACGACAAGGTCCTAAATGCACTAGAAGACAAAAAGAATGCAGATGTAATATATACAGACTTTGCAAAAGCCTTCGACAAGTGTGACCATGGCGTAATAGCGCACAAAATGCGTGCTAAAGGAATAACAGGAAAAGTCGGTCGATGGATCTATAATTTCCTCACTAACAGAACACAGAGGGTAGTCGTCAACAGAGTAAAGTCCGAGGCAGCTACGGTGAAAAGCTCTGTTCCACAAGGCACAGTACTCGCTCCCATCTTGTTCCTCATCCTCATATCCGACATAGACAAGGATGTCAGCCACAGCACCGTGTCTTCCTTTGCAGATGACACCCGAATCTGCATGACAGTGTCTTCCATTGCAGACACTGCAAGGCTCCAGGCGGACATCAACCAAATCTTTCAGTGGGCTGCAGAAAACAATATGAAGTTCAACGATGAGAAATTTCAATTACTCAGATATGGTAAACATGAGGAAATTAAATCTTCATCAGAGTACAAAACAAATTCTGGCCACAAAATAGAGCGAAACACCAACGTCAAAGACCTGGGAGTGATCATGTCGGAGGATCTCACCTTCAAGGACCATAACATTGAATCAATCGCATCTGCTAGAAAAATGACAGGATGGATAATGAGAACCTTCAAAACTAGGGAGGCCAAGCCCATGATGACACTCTTCAGGTCACTTGTTCTATCTTGGCTGGAATATTGCTGCACACTAACAGCACCTTTCAAGGCAGGTGAAATTGCCGACCTAGAAAATGTACAGAGAACTTTCACGGCGCGCATAACGGAGATAAAACACCTCAATTACTGGGAGCGCTTGAGGTTCCTAAACCTGTATTCCCTGGAACGCAGGAGGGAGAGATACATGATTATATACACCTGGAAAATCCTAGAGGGACTAGTACCGAACTTGCACACGAAAATCACTCACTACGAAAGCAAAAGACTTGGCAGACGATGCACCATCCCCCCCTATGAAAAGCAGGGGTGTCACTAGCACGTTAAGAGACCATACAATAAGTGTCAGGGGCCCGAGACTGTTCAACTGCCTCCCAGCACACATAAGGGGGATTACCAACAGACCCCTGGCAGTCTTCAAGCTGGCACTGGACAAGCACCTAAAGTCAGTTCCTGATCAGCCGGGCTGTGGCTCGTACGTTGGTTTGCGTGCAGCCACCAGCAACAGCCTGGTTGATCAGGCTCTGATCCACCAGGAGGCCTGGTCACAGACCGGGCCGCGGGGGCGTTGACCCCCGGAACTCTCTCCAGGTAAACTCCAGGTAAATAACCAGGGGCTTCCTATATGGTAATATGTCACTGATGTCAGGTTGGCCTGTATACGTTGTGCTTATACTTGTAGAAATAAAGATTATTATTATTATTATTATTATTATTAGATACCTAAACCACAATAAAGTTCTTCAATGCATTTAACATCAAACATATGGTGGGTGTATCGTGCAATATGTGTTCGACCAATTCTGTTACTTTGTTATAATAGACCTTTATTTCAGGCACTCGTGTGCTTGAACGCTATCCTTCAATAAATTATAACTTGGCTCTCACCTCTTTAGTGAAATAAAAATATGTGACAGGAACTGGGGTGTCACCTACTCTTCCTTTCAATCTTGGAACACCACAAGTATACCCTAAGTCAGAGGAGACGGACGACCATCAACCTGGGATAGAAATTTTGGTTCCGTGCCTGTTGTTACCGAGAGTATAAACTCCCTAACTTCAGCATGAGTGATCAGAGAGTTCGCCTCGGAGATACTGAGGATGTAGTCCTGGTGCTTCACCTTTCCAGATGATTTACTCGCACCAATGTTAAGCCCTTCGCCAACAGCTTACATCCACCGTGTTATTCACTACACTCTCCGCCACCAGTGTTGGATAAAAGAATTCTGACAGCCTTAATAAATCAAGATGGTATCTGTCAGCATTTTCTCTAAAAGCAAGCAACCTAGACGTTCCGGCACGAAGCTAATCTACCACTTTTCTCGTCCTCCTGACACAAGCTTCCCAACTCATCACGACGGCAGTAAACAAACATCCTGAAGGTGCCTCGATGCTTGACATTCCATATTACTCTACATGAAAACCCATTTTTAATTGTGGCGCTAATCAGTAATCATAAAAAAAATACAGGAATGCTAAGTCTTCATACTGGGCACGCAGAACCAAAATAATGAAACGGCATGAAAAGCTATTTATCTAAATGCGCCAGACACAAAAGTCATTGCCAGATGCCAACCACTGATGGCACACGTCACAATTGTTGGCTGCGGCAGCATCTTGATGAATTATCTTGCAGTTACTGGCACGATGACCTCATAAGGTCCCAGCTTGTCTAGTCATTGTCTAACTTGTCACTGGGCATCAGGAGAGGGACCAAGTCAGGGCGTGTGAGGAACTGATTCTCCCGCCTGATGCGCATCACCACGAGGCGTCTGTAATGACCATCTTGAAGTGTCCATGATACTATCAGTGTGGTGCTGGCTTGGGAAAGTTCCTGAGCCTGTCACTGTTGAGAGTCATAAGAAAGGTGGGAGGGCATCGTGACAACACAAGCTCTTTAATATCAGGTTATAAAATTTCTTGGATTAGAAAGTGTTGCAAAGACGGCAGCATCGATGTTCCATTGTGTTTAATTACTGAAGAGGCTCTTGGGAAGTTCAGTCTGTTGGCAGGCATTACCATGTGTGATGTATTTTGTTCCCTCTTCCACTTTTCCCAGTATTTTACATTATTCTAGTTGATAAAGTTTTAAGAAAACATTTCATTCTATTTCATTATATATATATATATATATATATATATATATATATATATATATATATATATATATATATATATATATATATATATATATATATATATATGCTGGAAGCATGTTTGACATTTAGAAGTTTGTCAACATTCCATTCTATTTCATTATATATATATATATATATATATATATATATATATATATATATATATATATATATATATATATATATATATATATATATATATATATATATATATCGTGCCGAATAGGTAAAGCTGGTCAATTAGCAAGAAATCGTTAAAATTTAAGTCCTTTCTATAATTTTCTCTTATACGTTTAAAGATATAATTTTTCATTTGTGCTAATGTAAAAATTAATTATTTTGTACCAAAAGAACCTCAGAAAACTTGCCTAACCTTAGTATAAGAAGTGCAGTTTAATTTAGCCTAATCCAACTAAATATATTTTAGATAGGTTTTCAATAACTTAATAATAAACAAACACAATGAAATATATATTTTCTCTTTAGGTTCAGAATGATTTTTTGCGAAATAATTTCATACACAAATTTTCGCTTGCCTTATTAGGCAAGAAGAGCATTGCTATTTAAGCCAAAATCGCAAGTTTTACCTATTCGGCACGACATACATATATAATATTGTGTAAGTGCGCGCACGCGCGCTTAGCAATTCGCAAATGAGTGAATTTATAAACATTATCTGAAACCAGAGGACTCGATGCCCACAGTACTTTACCATACAGCCAGATGCCAGATAAGCAACGGCGCCCAGCAAACGTCAGGCGTTATTTCTCATACCCCTGAGCACTTGACATGTGCCCAAGTTATTCCATCTTATCCTGCCATATAAACTGGTTATATATATTATTCCTGAGGGTTCCTGTGTACATGTACTATCTAGTATACCATCGACTAGGTAAAGGAATAAGAATCAAAGAACCCGACTGAGTTCCATATGGGCTGTTTGAGAACAATGACTACCTAAAATGTTTAACGAGATCGGTGGATGAATCGGTATACAGTTTCAGGAGTAGGTATTTTGAGGTGGGGGAAGGCAGGTACCAGGATGAGGGAGAGCAGGTCCCTGGGATAAGGGAAGGCAAGTTCCCAGGGTAAGAGAAGGCAGGTTCCAGGGGTGAGGGCGGGCAGGTCCCCAGATAGACAAGGGGCAGCTCCCAGTGGTAAGGGAGTGTAGGTCCTCAGAGTGAGAAAAGGCAGCTCCCAATGCTGAGGGAGGGCAGGTCTCCGTGGTAAGAGGAAGCTGGTTCCAAGGGTGAGGAAGGATATGTCCCCAGGGTGAAAAAGAGGCAGGTCCCAGGGGTGGGGGAGGGTTGATTCCCGAGAAAGAGAAGGCTGGCTCCAGGGGTGAGGAAGGGCAGATCTCCGTAGCTCCGTAAGTAGACTATCGCAGCAACATGCACACAAAAACAGGGGTAGTAATAATGGTTTCGGCTTATATATTGTTGCACGCCTGCCTAGAGTTATTTAATTATTATATGTTGGTGGGATGCTGTGTGTACTCACCTAGTTGTGGCTGTAGGGGTCGAGTCATAGCTCCTGGCTCCGCCTCTTCCCTGGCCGCTACTGGGTCACTCTCCCTACACCATGAGCTTTATCCTGCCTCTGCTTAAGCTATAAATGGATCCTACCTTCACTACATCGCTTCCCAAACTATTCCACTTCTTGACTACTCTGTGTCCGAAGAAATACTTCCTAACATCCCTGTGATTCATCTGTGTCTTTAACTTCCAACTGTGTCCCCTTGTTGCTGTGGCCCATCTCTTGAACATTCTGTCTCTGTCCACCTTGTCAATTACTCTCAGTATATTAAATGTTATCATGTCCTCCCTATCCTGTCCCCTAGTGTCGTCAGGTTGATTTCCCTTAACCTCTCCTCGTAGGACAGACCCCTTAGCTCTGGGACTAGTCTTGTTGCAAAACTTTGCACTTTCTCTAGTTTCTTCACCTGCTTGGCTAGATGTGGGTTTCAAACTGGTGCCGCTTACTCCAATATGGGCCTAACGTACACGGTGTACAGGGTCCGGAACGATTCCTTAAGATGGTGGAATGCTGTTCTTAGGTTTGCCATGCGCCCATATGCTGCAGCAGTTATCTGGTTGATGTGCGCCTCAGGAGAAATGTCTGGTGTTATACTCATCCCAAGATCTTTTTTCTTGAGTGAGGTTTGTAGTCTCTGGCACCCTAGACTGTACTCCGTCTGCGGTCTTCTTTGCCCTTCTCCAATCTTCATGACTTTGCACTTGGTGGGGTTGAACTCCAGGAGCCAATTGCTGGACCAGGCCTGCAGCCTATCCAGATCCCTTTGTAGTTCTGCCTGGTCCTGGTCCGATTGAATTCTTATCAACTTCACATCATCCGCAAACAGGGACATTTCGGAGTCAATTCCTTCCGTTATGTAGTTCACAACTACCAGAAACAGCACCTGTCCTAGGACTGACCCCTGTGGAACCCCACTCGTCACAGGCGCCCACTCTGACACCTCGCCTCGTACCATGACTCATTGCTTTCTTCCTGACAATTATTCCCTGATCCATTGTAGTGCCTTTTCTGTTATCCCTGCCTGGTCCTCCAGTTTTTGCACTAATCTCTTGTGTGGAACTGTGTCAAACGCCATCTTACCGTCCAAGAAAATGCAATCTACCCACCCCTCTCTCTCTTGTTTTACTTCTGTCACCCTGTCATAGAACTCCAGTAGGTTTGTGACACGGGATTTCCCGTCCCAGCACTCTTCTCCTGATAATCTTCTCCATGACTTTGCATACTATACATGTCAGTGACACTGGTATGTAATTTTGTGATTTATGTCTGTCTCCTCTTTTAAAAATTGGGACTACATTTGCTGTCTTCCATACCTCAGGAAATCTCCCTGTTTCGATAGATGTGTTGAATATTTGTGTTAGCGGTTCACATAGCGCCTCTGCACCCTCTCTCAGGACCCATGGAGAAATGTTATCCGGCCCCATCGCCTTTGAGGTGTCTCAGCTAGACACTACCACTTCCTCGGTTGTACGTGTTGTGTCCGAGACTTGGTGGTGTACCCCACCTCTCCGTCTTTCTGGAGTCCCTTCTGTCTCCTCTGTAAACACTCCTTTGAATCTCAAGTTGAGAACCTCACATACTTCTCTGTCGTTTCTTGTGATCTCTCCTCCTTCCTTTCTTAGCCTGAGTACCTGGTCCTTGACTGCTGTTTTCCTCCTGATGTGAGTGTACAACAGCTTCGGGTCAGATTTGGCTTTCGCTATGCCATTTTTGTATTGTCGTTGGGCCTCTCTTCTTGCCTGTGCATATTCATGTCTGGCTCTACGACTGCTATCCTTATTCTTCTGGGTCTTTTGCCTTCTATACTTTTTTCATTCCATAGCACACTTGGTTTTGGCTTCCCTGCACCTTTGGGTGAACCACAGGCTCATCCTGGCTTTTTCATTATTCCTGTTACCCTTGGGTACAAACCTCCTCAGCTTCCTTGCATATTGTTGTCACGTATTCCATCATCTCGTTTACTGGCTTCCCTGCCAGTTCTCTGTCCCACTGAATCCCGTTCAGGAAGTTCTTCATTCCCGCATAGTCCCCCTTCTTGTAGTTTGGCTTCATTCATCTGGCTCTTCCTGCTCCCCCCTCCACATGTAACTCTACTGTGTATTCGAAGCTTAAAACCACATGTTCGCTGGCCCCAAGGACTCTTTCATATGTGATGTTCTCAATATCTGCACTACTCAAGGTGAATACTAGGTCCAGTCTCGCTGGCTCATCCTCTCCTTTCTCTCTGGTGTGTGTGTGTGTGTGTGTCCGTGTTTGTACTCGCCTTTTTTTTGGAAGCAAGGGTTGGGTATCAGCTCTTGGCCCTGCCTCTGAATATGTCGCTTGGCAGGCTTACTTCGTTTTAGCTTAGTTGGTCTTGTCATTCATATTACTGAAGTATGTATGAAGCCTACCTCCGCCACTTATACTTCCTGACTACCCTAAGGCTTAAAAAATACCTCCGGCATCCTTATCACTTCTCTGTTTATTTAAATTCCAACTGTGTCGTCCCTCGTACATTTCTTGCCTCTCGAACCGCCTATCAGTTTATCAATATTCACCCTGTCAAGGCCTCTGAATGTTTTGTCTCTGGATATTATGTCGTCTCTGGCTCCTCTATCCTCTAATGTCATAAGATTCAGTTCCTCATTTTTCTTAGCTCTGGGACTAGGCTTGTTGCAAACATCTTCACTTTCTCCAGTTTCTTGACATAATTCATTAGGTATGTGTTTTATACAATACAGACTCGTGAGTAACTGTTGAGATTCCTGAAAAATATTTTTAGAGTTGCCGAACACGCATTTGCTATTGTGGCTGTTCTGTTGGTTTGTGCCTCTGGCGATATGCTCGGCACTCTGCTCGCCCCAATGTCTGTCTCCTTGAGTAAAGTTTCTAGCGTCTGTCCCCCGAGTCTGTACTCAATTTTAATAAGCTTGCATTAGTTGGAAATGAATTCCAGTAGCCACGTGTATGACTAATTGGTTTAGGTTCATTTTCAACCTTTACATGTCCTCATAATCTTTAGTCTTCTAAATTAATTTCACATCTAGAAACATTGATACATCTTAGTCTATGATTGGTGGTATGTCGTACACATATTCCAGAAACAGTACCCCTCTCAGTACCGTCAGTTGCAGAACCCCACTTGTTACACTTGCTCAATCTGACACACTTCGGACAATAACGTTCCCCAAATTTCCTGCTTCTTGCTTAATTTTTCATCCTAGTCTCTTGAGAGGTACAATTTCACGTATCCTCTTAATATGCAGTCCACCCATCCCTCTCCTGCCTCACATCTCTTACTTTGTCATGGAAATTCAGTATGTTCACGAGACGGGATTCCCCATCTCTAAACCCATGTTGGTTGCTGTTATAAAACCAGTGCTCCACCACTCCTCTGAAAATATTCTCCATTACCTTAGAAAGTATCCATGACATTACATTAAGTCTTTTCCAGGTCACTGTCCGGACCTTAACTTAGACTGAGTTATCAATGTTTTCTTAACCTTCATGGATAAAGAGTATGCAAGTATTCTCCACCCTTATAGAGTAACACTATATAAATTGTATATTAATTAACAGTCTTATGTTATCTTTTATTATGTTTTGAAGTTATCCCTAGGAAATACTTATTTATAATGTAAATTACTCTAATTGCTTACTAATTACCAGATAGAGTACTTAATCCATTTATTAGTTAGCTGTTTATACTAATAGGTGACGCCAGAATTTTGCCATAGTTACAGTACACCAGCGCCGGAAATTTCAAGTCGATCAGATGAAGTCGTCTCGTGATACGCGCGAAATAAAAATGAATAGTTGGAGGAAGAGAAACGAGAGAAAAACAGGTACCTCTCCATGGATTCTAAAAGACCTGGAACTGCCCTGTTATAAGGCGAAGGAAACAGTATTAGAAGCATTGCTCCTTTCAGGAGAGGTCTTTTAGGGGATAACTCTCAGTTTAAAAACTATCTACAACTGTCAATTTAACTGCCTATATTTCAGCATTAATCTTCTAGTATGGTAGGTTCAGTTCCTCAGTATAAACCTACTATAAGGAGCCTAATTTGTGATATATACACACACACACACATATTTTTTTCGGTACACACACATATGTCCTATATGGCAAGATATATATATATATATATATATATATATATATATATATATATATATATATATATATATATATATATATATCTCCAAAACAACCACGGGGGGAGTAGAATGATAGCTCCAGCCTTTCGTGTTGCAATTAACACAGTTAGGAGCTAGCGTCTTCACTGGAGTGAAGACGTCCTTTGGGATCGTATTTGCTAGGACATCCTCCTCTTTTCTGCAACTTTGCAAGCTCCTGCTGATGTGTTGATTGCAACACAAAGGGCATAGAGCTATCATTCTACTCCCCCCGTGGTTGTTTTGGATCCTGTATCGCTTGGTTTGTTATATTTGCATTATATATGTATATATATGTATATATATATATATATATATATATATATATATATATATATATATATATATATATATATAATGCAAGGAATTCGCAAGAGCAGGGGAAATATACACAAACGCTCATCTCTGGCCGAAGGAGACTCGAACCTACCAACCTTGGAACAAGGTACGCAGTGCTTTACTATCCTCACCACACTGGACCAGTACCTTGGCGCCTAGCTCACGCTAGACGTTTTGATCCAGGGCAGCCAGCTTTCAGGTGTGCAGCATGAGTGATGAATGTTGCAGCGAGAAGGAGGCTGGAGGCAATGGAGATGTCATGCTTGAGGGCAATGTGTGGTGTAAATATAATTTTAGAGAATTCGTAGTTTGGAAATTAGGAGGAGGTGCGGAATTACCAAAACTATTATCCAGAGGGCTGAGGAGGGGTTGCTGAGGTGGTTCGGACATGTAGGGAGGATGGAATGAAACAGAATGACTTCGAGAGTGTATAAATCTGTAGTGAAGGGAAGACGGGGCAGGGATCGGCCTTGGAAAGGTTGGAGGGAAGGGGTAAAGGAGGTTTTGCGTGCGAGGGGCCTGGACATCCAGCAAGCATGCGTGAGCGTATTTGATAGGAGTGAATGGAGACAAATTGTTTTTAATACTTGACGTGCTGTTGGAGTGTGAGGAAAGTAACAACTCTGAAGGGATTCAGGGAAACTGGTAGGCCGGACTTGAGTCGTGAAGATGGGAAGTACAGTGCCTGCACTCTGAAGGAGGGGTGTTAACGTTGCAGTTTTATAACTGTAGTGTAAAGCACCCTTCTGGCAAGACAGTGATGGAGTGAATGATTAAAGTTTTTCTTTTTCGGGCCACCCTGCCTTGGTGGGAATCTGCCGATGTGTTAATAAAATAAATTATATATATATATATATATATATATATATATATATATATATATATATATATATATATATATATATATATATAATTTTTTTTTTCCCAAGTTGGCCGTCTCCCACCAAGGCAGGGTGACCCAAAAAAGAAAGAAAATCCCCAAAAAGAAAATGCTTTCATCATTCAACACTTTCACCACACACATAATCACTGTTTTTGCAGAGGTGCTCAGGATACAACAGTTTAGAAGCATATACGTATAAAGATACACAACATATCCCTCCAAACTGCCAATATCCCCAACCCCTCTCTCTCTCTCTCTCTCTCTCTCTCTCTCTCTCTATATATATATATATATATATATATATATATATATATATATATATATATATATATATATATATATATATATATATATATATATATATATATATATATGCAAAACAACCACTCTGAAAGAATAGAGAAATTCCAAGCGCTTTCGTGACTACTCACATTATCAAGTTCCTTGATAATGTGAGTAGTCACGAAAGCGCTTGGAATTTCTCTATTCTTTCAGTGGTTGTTTTGCATATTTTGAAATCACCTGTTTACTGTGATCTTATTGCATATATATATATATATATATATATATATATATATATATATATATATATATATATATATATATATATATATATATATATATAATTGGTTTGAAAAACCGACAGATTGAAGATTGAGACACTTATGCAACATATGTTGCATACGTGTTTCAATCTTCAACTTGCCGGTTTTTCAAACCATTCATCACAGCTGTCAGACACTGCTGCGTCATGGGATCTTGTTACAAAGAATTCTTCAACACTTGTCCAACCTTTGGACGAGGACCTACTTCGACTAGTGAATGATACCACTATGACCCCGCCTCCGCCTGCTTCACCTCACCTGATTACAATATATAAGCCACATCTACGGCCCTATGCTGTACATTCTACAAGATTGATGGACTGAACACATCGACTCCAGGCTGAGGGAATGATTACCTTAAACTCCTCCTCTACTTACACCTTTCTGCTTTGTATTGGACTGATGAAGCCAGTGTGTGGCGAAACGTTTCCTGAATAAAGATTCCCATATGTTGCATAAGTGTCTCAGTCTTATATATATATATATATATATATATATATATATATATATATATATATATATATATATATATATATATATATATATATATATATATATATAAATATATAAAATGCGCCTCGGTACCGGTGAAGTTCTGTTGATCTAAGGATTTTAGAATTATTCTCTTCTCTCTCGGATCAAACCTGGGTTTTCCCTCCCCCCCCCACACTCCTACTTCTCCAATTCTTCACGTGTTATATGAACTCAAGGGTTTAGCGCCTCCACATAAACATTACAATAAGAGTCTCTGATCCATTCACACCGCTGCCACACCTGTTGCCACACCTGCTGCCACAACTGCTGCCACACCTGCTGCCTCCGAAACTGGGCCAAACAAGTATTCTAAAACCTGCTTAGACCCAAACCTTAGGTTTTTTGTGTATGTGTCTTGTCAGAGTAACTTTGATAAATTTAGTTCTGCCTCAGTTTAGAGGCGGCGGGTGATGAATGGCACCAGTTGATAACGGCATACACAAAGTTGGTGCTTGTATATACCTTGAGATGTACTATGTCCACCTTGAGGTGTTCTGTGTCTACCCTGAGATGTTCTGTGTCTACATTGCGATCCTCTGCGTCTACTTTGAAATCCTGTATCTGCTTTATTAAGATGCTCTCTGTCTATCTTGAGATGGTCTGTGTCTAACTTGAGATGCTCTGTGTCTACTTTGAAATGCTTTCTCTACCTAGAAATATTCTGTGCCTGTCAAGATATGCTGCATCCTCCGCCCCTCAGTGAGATAAACTGCAGCTTCTGGCTATTCGTGTGTACAGCGTGCATGAATACCGATGAGGCGGAAGCTGATTAGTGACGGGACATCAATACTCAGTGGCGTCAGCAGTGCCAACAGATGGATCGGCTCGCTTACTCAACAACCCCGTGAAGAACTAAGGATTTCTCTGAGATAACGAGCTTGATTGATGTACACAGCCAGCGATAACAAGTAGCACGTTACAATAACTTTTGGGGTTAATTAGGTTACCTGCCCGGCTCCTGGCATAACTCTCATCCCTGGTTGTGTCTGTATATGTATTATCTACCCTAGACTCTTTGTTCTGGTGTTTATCATATTCTGCAGTAGAACGCTCAGTAAGTTTTGCATTTTTAATTCTCTCCCCATTAAATCTATATTTCGCTGGAGTATTCAAAAGAAAATTATTTTTTCTTGCATTTATATTCTGTTCTATGCACGTTTGTTATTCTATGTATTTTGAGTAAGTTGTTGTAGGAACTTTGTACGAGGCTTCCCTAAATCCTCTCCACCTCGTTACTCTTCAAAGAATTAAAGCTATCATCTTCTTCCTCGGAAAAAACTGATTGACTTCCGTTTCCAGTCGCTGACTGACCCCTACTGGCTTTCTAGTAAATATAACGGTAATTATAATTTGACCTCGTCATGTAATAGTTATGTATACCATGCGGATCCTGCCACGGGAACGAAGTTTTTATCTGCTGTTGGTGGTGTTTATTATGACATATCCGGAATGTTTATACTTGGTCATATGAATAAGGTCGAGTTAGGATGAAAGAGGTTATTGAGACATTGGTGGCTGGGGCAACAAACCGGTAAGTAGGTACAAAGATACACCAGTTTCGCTCAAGACTGAGCTGTACCAGGTATCACTAAAGCTTAGTCATAGGCGAAACGTCGTCTGGAATAGTGTTGCTTTAGTTCAAGTGCCTTTATTATGAGAGATTGCTGGAGCATTATTTAAGTTGCAAGAATAATGTTTCTTCGCATCATAAAAGCTGTGTTTGTTTTGGACAAGATTTTCTTCCTTATCGTTGAAGACAACTAACATAATACGAAGCATCAGTGCGCTCTAAACTCTCCTGTGCACCTGTCCACTGTCTTGCTGATACTGCTTAGCTTCACCTGTGCATCCGTCAACATTGCTGATGCTTTCAATTCGTCTGTGCACTCGTCTACCACCTGACTGGTGCTTACGGCTGGGCTGTGCACTCATCCACCTCCCAGAGACCACCGCTCAAGCCAGACGTGGCTCGCTCCAGCTCGGTACATTCGCTACATGGGTGGTAAATAGTTATAATCAAGCCAGAGACGAAGGGAAAAAAAGTAGTTCCATAATACAAGCAGTGGAGTTTCATGAATGAAGTACTAGGTAGCAATCTGCAAGCCAGCCGGTCTTGCCGGACCAACCCTTGGCTTTGCATTCATTATTCTTAATATATAAATTATCAAACTACATCTGATACCCTGCAGTAAATTGCACGTTGCAGTGGCCTCGTTTGTCGTGTGATGGCAGCAGCAGAGGCAACACACACGGCTTTCTTTGTTGACGTGCCAGCTAGCACAACTTAGTGGGTCAAGTAAAGTTGTTCGCCATATTTTTTTTTATGGAGCGCACTGTGATATTTTTCTCTTTCTCTATGAGTTTGTGCTTGCGCCTCGAAGACAGGTTTTGATGTTCTTTATAGCACCAGCATTTATATCCACTCCATACTTGACTTCTGACTTTGACACCTAAGTTTATCAGGTCACACGATCAAACCGCTAACTACAGTCCTTGTCATATGATAAATAATGCGATGCTATCGATAATGACCCCTTGCGTCGAACCCAATGTCCGACACAACCATTGCCACCTGCCTTATATAGCTGGCGGCTGTATTTCTGCCTCCCCTTGACACGACGCAGGGAAACAACACGAAAAGATTGTCCTGGTAGGCAAGTCTCAGGGACTGTCTAATTTACCCACATCGATCTATAAGTTACAAATAATTAAATTATTTAGGTTTCGTAGATCAATGAGAGATGTCACACTTGACACATTAGTCAATTTCTAATAAATCAAGATTAAAATCAATCTTTCCGAGTGACTGGTTTATTGACCTCTTATACAAAAGTAATGATGATGTGTCCTCTGGTCAGGCTAGCGTAACCATCTCATGGGATTTAATAATTAATCAGTCTTTCCATTTTTTCGGAATACAGACACGAATGTTGGAGCAAAAGAAATAACTTCGTCTTTACGAATTATTGTACTTAAAATGCAATTTGGAAGTTCTGAAAGTAGTTGATGGAGAATAACAATGACAGTTTAAACAAAGAGAAGTTGACAAATGTCTTTGCATTAGTTTCATGTCAGTTTTTTTTTATTTGAGAGCGGGGATAACGGGCTAGTTGAGCATCTGGGTTGTAATAAATGCTCAATGGCTGCTGCTACTTGTGTGTAAATTATCCTGGTAATCAGTTTCTCTCTCTTTCTCGCTCGTTCTCTCTCTCTCCCTCCCTCTCTCTCCCTCTCCCTCCTAGTACTTTTTCTCTGCCATCCTTTCACCTTTCTTTCCCTCATGCTCATCCTCCCTGTCTCCAACACTTCCCATCCTCTCTAACACTTTCCTGCTCGCCCCCAGTATTTATAGTGCATCCTTCCTCCTGACCCCCACAGTTTCATCCACTGGCTACCCCATCCCCTGTACTCTGCCACTACTTCCCTCGTGCCCACCCAGGGAATCTGATAAACTGATTAACAGAAGGATGGTGTTTTATATCGACGGTGATGGCGCACGATGACGGGCACATTTTGACAAAGGTCTTAAGAGTTCATAAGAGACTTCTTACCTCCACGTCGGCCAGCTCCACGCCCTCACGCTGTGTCATATTCTTATTCTCTCTCTCTCTCTCTCTCCTCTCTCTCCTCTCTCTCTCTCTCTCTCTCTCTCTCTCTCTCTCTCTCTCTCTCTCTCTCTCTCTCTCTCTCTCTCACTGTCTCTCCTCTCTCTCTTTCCCTGATGCTGGATTATTACACGATATAGATAGGTCGCTCCTGTCACCGTAAATGCTTGCTATATCCTGGGCTTCCCTCCAGGTTGGAAAATCTGGATGGATATTGCAATCAAAATTTAATATTAACGCACTTTTCTCATGCATTAGATAATACTCAGACCCAGATGTACCTACCAGAGTAATAAACCATTGCTTAAAACTGGGAAAAGAAATACCAACACAACATGAAGGAGGATACTTAGGACTTTCCTGTCTTCTGAGACAACGAGTCTTCACATCATAAGAAGAATCTTTGATTTTACTCAGTCTTTTGCCAATCCTTCCGAAGTTTTCGTGGGTTTTTTTCTCAAACGTTGGAAAACGCACTAACCATTACAACACTATGCGCATTCATTTGAAGCTTTACTGTCGTGATCAGCCCATCCATTGTTTTTCCTCCCTCACTATCAACCTTCATGCTATCATATTGTCATTTTTTTCATAATTGCAGTTCTTCAGTCATTTTAATAGATCTCATTCTCTTGGCACCGATCATGGCATTTTTTTTCTTTGGTTATCGGTGTTCAATAATTTCTCAAAATATTATTTCCGTCTCTCCAATATTCATAGCTCTTTAAGTCACCATTTAAATTCTTTTTACTGTTAGCATACAAGTCCATTTGCTTCCTTGGTTTTCTCTCAAGAACTGTTTCTTATTCTAAATAAAACTCGGTATGAATGCTTAATTTATAAATTATTAGTTCATTCTTCAAGAATGCTTCACTACTCTAGGGAGAGAAGACTCGGCGGGCGGTGCAACATCCCCCAGTGAAAAGCAGGGGTGCCATGAGCACACTAAGTGGCAAAAATAAGTGTCAGGGACCCAGCATACTTAAGAGGGATTACCAATAGATGCCTGGCCGTCTTCAGGAAGGAGGTGAACAGGAACCTAAAGTCACTGTTTGACCAGCACATCGGTTTGCGTGCGGCCTGCAGTAACAACCTGGTTGATCAGGCGCTGATCCACCGCAAGGCTTGGTCATAGACCGGGCCGCGGCGGAGTTAACCCTCTGGAACACCTCCAGGTATACTCTTAACCTCATCTTTATTTTTCCATACATTCCTGCCTCATTGTGCATATTTTTTGCGATGGAGAAAAGGGAACATGGTTTTACCACTCTTCATTACTCCTGCAGTCATTTCTCTCCCGTGTCCCGTACCTAAGCTTCTCTTCATTACTCCTGTAGTCATTTCTCTCCCGTATCCCGTACCTAAGCTTCTCTTCATTACTCCTGTAGTCATTTCTCTCCCGTATCCCGTACCTAAGCTTCTCTTCATTACTCCTGTAGTCATTTCTCTCCCGTATCCCGTACCTAAGCTTCTCTTCATTACTCCTGTAGTCATTTCTCTCCCGTGTCCCGTACCTAAGCTTCTCTTCATTACTCCTGTAGTCATTTCTCTCCCGTGTCCCGTACCTAAGCTTCTCTTCATTACTCCTGTAGTCATTTCTCTCCCGTGTCCCGTACCTAAGCTTCTCTTCATTACTCCTGTAGTCATTTCTCTCCCGTATCCCGTACCTAAGCTTCTCTTCATTACTCCTGTAGTCATTTCTCTCCCGTGTCCCGTACCTAAGCTTCTCTTCATTACTCCTGTAGTCATTTCTCTCCCGTATCCCGTACCTAAGCTTCTCTTCATTACTCCTGTAGTCATTTCTCTCCCGTGTCCCGTACCTAAGCTTCTCTTCATTACTCCTGTAGTCATTTCTCTCCCGTATCCCGTACCTAAGCTTCTCTTCATTACTCCTGTAGTCATTTCTCTCCCGTATCCCGTACCTAAGCTTCTCTAAATTACTCCTGTAGTCATTTCTCTCCCGTGTCCCGTACCTAAGCTTCTCTTCATTACTCCTGTAGTCATTTCTCTCCCGTGTCCCGTACCTAAGCTTCTCTAAATTACTCCTGTAGTCATTTCTCTCCCGTATCCCGTACCTAAGCTTCTCTTCATTACTCCTGTAGTCATTTCTCTCCCGTGTCCCGTACCTAAGCTTCTCTAAATTACTCCTGTAGTCATTTCTCTCCCGTGTCCCGTACCTAAGCTTCTCTAAATTACTCCTGTAGTCATTTCTCTCCCGTGTCCCGTCCCTAAGCTTCTCTTCATTACTCCTGCAGTCATTTCTCTCCCGTGTCCCGTACCTAAGCTTCTCTTCATTACTCCTGCAGTCATTTCTCTCCCGTCTCCCGTACCTAAGCTTCTCTAAATTACTCCTGTAGTCATTTCTCTCCCGTGTCCCGTACCTAAGCTTCTCTTCATTACTCCTGTAGTCATTTCTCTCCCGTGTCCCGTACCTAAGCTTCTCTTCATTACTCCTGCAGTCATTTCTCTCCCGTGTCCCGTACCTAAGCTTCTCTTCATTACTCCTGTAGTCATTTCTCTCCCGTATCCCGTACCTAAGCTTCTCTTCATTACTCCTGTAGTCATTTCTCTCCCGTATCCCGTACCTAAGCTTCTCTTCATTACTCCTGTAGTCATTTCTCTCCCGTATCCCGTACCTAAGCTTCTCTTCATTACTCCTGTAGTCATTTCTCTCCCGTATCCCGTACCTAAGCTTCTCTTCATTACTCCTGTAGTCATTTCTCTCCCGTGTCCCGTACCTAAGCTTCTCTTCATTACTCCTGTAGTCATTTCTCTCCCGTATCCCGTACCTAAGCTTCTCTTCATTACTCCTGTAGTCATTTCTCTCCCGTGTCCCGTACCTAAGCTTCTCTTCATTACTCCTGCAGTCATTTCTCTCCCGTCTCCCGTACCTAAGCTTCTCTAAATTACTCCTGTAGTCATTTCTCTCCCGTGTCCCGTACCTAAGCTTCTCTAAATTACTCCTGTAGTCATTTCTCTCCCGTGTCCCGTACCTAAGCTTCTCTTCATTACTCCTGCAGTCATTTCTCTCCCGTGTCCCGTACCTAAGCTTCTCTTCATTACTCCTGCAGTCATTTCTCTCCCGTCTCCCGTACCTAAGCTTCTCTAAATTACTCCTGTAGTCATTTCTCTCCCGTGTCCCGTACCTAAGCTTCTCTTCATTACTCCTGTAGTCATTTCTCTCCCGTGTCCCGTACCTAAGCTTCTCTTCATTACTCCTGCAGTCATTTCTCTCCCGTGTCCCGTACCTAAGCTTCTCTTCATTACTCCTGCAGTCATTTCTCTCCCGTGTCCCGTACCTAAGCTTCTCTTCATTACTCCTGCAGTCATTTCTCTCCCGTCTCCCGTACCTAAGCTTCTCTAAATTACTCCTGTAGTCATTTCTCTCCCGTGTCCCGTACCTAAGCTTCTCTTCATTACTCCTGTAGTCATTTCTCTCCCGTGTCCCGTACCTAAGCTTCTCTTCATTACTCCTGCAGTCATTTCTCTCCCGTGTCCCGTACCTAAGCTTCTCTTCATTACTCCTGCAGTCATTTCTCTCCCGTGTCCCGTACCTAAGCTTCTCTTCATTACTCCTGCAGTCATTTCTCTCCCGTCTCCCGTACCTAAGCTTCTCTAAATTACTCCTGTAGTCATTTCTCTCCCGTGTCCCGTACCTAAGCTTCTCTTCATTACTCCTGTAGTCATTTCTCTCCCGTGTCCCGTACCTAAGCTTCTCTTCATTACTCCTGCAGTCATTTCTCTCCCGTATCCCGTACCTAAGCTTCTCTTCATTACTCCTGCAGTCATTTCTCTCCCGTGTCCCGTACCTAAGCTTCTCTTCATTACTCCTGCAGTCATTTCTCTCCCGTATCCCGTACCTAAGCTTCTCTTCATTACTCCTGTAGTCATTTCTCTCCCGTGTCCCGTACCTAAGCTTCTCTTCATTACTCCTGCAGTCATTTCTCTCCCGTATCCCGTACCTAAGCTTCTCTTCATTACTCCTGCAGTCATTTCTCTCCCGTGTCCCGTACCTAAGCTTCTCTTCATTACTCCTGCAGTCATTTCTCTCCCGTGTCCCGTACCTAAGCTTCTCTTCATTACTCCTGCAGTCATTTCTCTCCCGTGTCCCGTACCTAAGCTTCTCTTCATTACTCCTGCAGTCATTTCTCTCCCGTGTCCCGTACCTAAGATTCTCTCAAACTACACGCTGTTGAAATCCTCGTAACTTCCTCTCTTGAGTCTTACATTTATTGCTCATAGTACATGATAAAAAAAATTTTCTTCTATTCATTCACTTTTACTGCTCTGTTTTCTGATCCCCTCTTTGGTGTATTCCACCTCTCTTGTTTATGCTGTTTATCTACTTAACTGCACTTGATGTAATTCTATGACATCCTTTTATTTCGGCTCTTCCATCCACTGTATTTTTGTCTCTGTGGTAGGACATCCAGGAGACTTCCATAATATCAAACACATCAACTCTATATCCACACATACTACGTGAGTACATATTCGAATAATTCAACCTGGAAAAAATGAATTGCATTTATTTTGTTTCTGGGTGTTACGTGAAGAGAAAAAGGTAAATAATTTTTTACTCAAAGCTGTGTGTGTGTGTGTGCGTGTGTGTGTGCGTGTGTGTGTGTGTGCGCGTGTGTGCGTGTGTGTTCTGTAAGTTCAAAGCTTTTATTAAACTTCTGTATATGATTCGTGTGACAAGACGGGTGTACCTCTCACTGGTTCCTCCTGCCAACCTATACTACTACTACTACTACTACTACTACTACTACTACTGCTACTACTACTACTGCTACTACTACTACTACTACTACACACCACACATACAGGTAAGATTTAAAGGGATCTGAATAGGCTGTAAATCTGGACCAACAAATGACTTCTGGAATTTAACCCCACCAAGTGCAAAATCGTGAAGATTGGGGAAAGTCAAAGAAGACCGCAGACGGAGTACATGCTAGGGGGTCAAAGGTTGTAAACCTCATTCAAGGAAACGGATCTTGGAATGGGTATTATGCCAAGTACATCTAGGCGCACATCAACCAAGTAACCGCTGCAACATATAGGCGCCTGGCAAACCTATGAATGCCGTTTCGACACCTAAATAACGAGTCATTCAAGACACTATACACTGTGTGCGTCAGGCCCATATTGGAGTATACAACACCAGTATGGACAGTATGGAACCCACACCTGGTCAAACACGTCAACAAATTAAAGAAAGTGCAAAGATTTACAACAAGATTAGTCCCGGAGCTAAGGGGCATGTCCTGCGAGGAGAGGTTAAGGGAAATCAACCTGACTGCACTGGAGGACAGTAGGGACATCATAACGACATAAAATACTGAGAGGAATTGACAAGATGGACAAGGCTAGAATGTTTCAGAGATGGGACATAGCAACGAGGGGTCACAATTTGAAGTTGAAAATTTGGATGAGTCACAGGGATGTTATGAAGTATTTCTTCAGTCACAAAACTGTCAAGAAGTGGAACAAACTAGAGAGTGAAGCAGTGTAGGCAGAATCCAAACATAGGTTTAAGAGGAGGTACGATAAAGCTCTTGAAGCAGGAAGAGAATGGACGTTGCTGCGTCCAGCGAAGAGGCGGGGTCAGGAGCTGTGACTGGATCCTTGCAATCACAAATAGGTAAGTACAAGTAGATGAGTACATCATTTAATACTTGGGAAAGAGAAGAGCTGTATGCTGGGAGGCAGTTGAACAGTCTTGGGTCCCGGACACTTATTGTGTTGTCTCTTTGTACTCGTGGTGCCCCTGCTTTTCATTGGGAGAATGTTGTATCTCCTGCCGAGTCTTTTGCTTTCATAAGGAGTGATTTTCGTGTGCAAGTTTGGTACTAATCCCTCTAGGATTTCCCAAGTGTATATTATCATGTGTCTTGCCTGCGTTCCAGGGAATACAAATCAAGGGCCTTCAACCGTTCCCAGTAATTTAGGTGCCTTATCGTACTTATGTGTGCCGTGAAAGTTCTTTGTACAGTCTCCAGGTTAACAAGTTCGCCTGCCTTAAAGGGAGCAGTTAGTGTACAGCAGTATTCCAGCCTAGAGAGAACAAGCGTTTTGAAGAGAATCATCATGGGCTTGGCGTCCCTAGTTTTGAAGGTTCTCATTATCCATTCTATCATTTTCCTAGTAGATGCGGTAGATGCACTGAAGGCAAGATCCTCTGGCATTATCACTACCAGGTCCTTCGCATTGCTTTATCGCTCCATTGTATGGTTAGAATCTGTCATATACCCTGATACAGTTTTAATTTCCTGAAGTTTTCCATATCTGAGTAGTTGAAATTTCTCTTCATTGAACTTCATATTGTTTTGAGTGGCCCATTTGAAGATTTGGCTGATGTCCGCTTGGAGTCTTGCTGTGTCTTGGATAGAGGTCACTATCATGGCAATCCGGGTGTCATCAGCAAAGGAAGACACGGAACTATGGCTAACATCTCTGTCTATGTCAGATATGAGGATGAAGAATAGAATGGGAGCGAGTACTTTGCCTTGTGGAACAGAGCTTTTCACCGTAGCTGCCTCAAACTTTACTCTGTTTACTATTACTCTGTGTGTTCTATTTATCCGGAAGGTATAGATCCATTTACCAACTTTTCCTGTTATTCCTTTATCACGAATTTTGTTCTCTATTACACCATGGTCACACCTGTCGAAGGCTTGGCAAAGTCTGTGTATACCACATTTGTATTTTGTTTATCCTCTACAGCATCCAGGACCTTGTCATAGTGGTCCAGTACCTGGGACAGGCAGGAAGTTAATGTAGATAAATGCTATGTAGCAAATGGAAAACAGTGAAATTAGGCCACGTGAGGAGTATGGATGGTGAGACAAAACACTGAATGATTCAAATTGGAAAAGGGATCATGAAATTATTAACAAAAAAATGTCACCAGAAGATCATATAAATGAAATAACAAGACTTATGTGCTATACTGACAAACTATTAAATAACTTTGATATATGTGAATAGTGAAATGTTAAAACAATCTGTTTATAACTTACTTTAGGCTAAATTTGAATGTGTAGCGATTGTTTGGTGCCCACACAGATGAGTTAGAAAAATGTCTGAAGATGAATAATTTAATGGCTTCCAGAGTTAATCAATATGAACTATAATGAAAGGTTGAAAACATTAAAGTTTCCCCATGTTGACTGATAAGAGTAAAGGAGAGGACATGACAGCCACACACAGTATAAAGTCTTGAAAGGATCTGAGAGTAGTTAAAGATTTCTTAGTAGCTGTAACAGGGGTAATAAGAAGCCACCGTTGTAAATTGAGGAGAAAGAGGAGTGGAAAAGATAGTAATTTTTTTCTTCTCAGCTAGAGTGGTTGACCAGTAGAATGCATTAGAGGAGGAATCAATAAGTGCTGCAAGCATTGGAAATTTAATATATATATATATATATATATATATATATATATATATATATATATATATATATATATATATATATATATATATATATATATATATATATAGAAGAGAGAGAGAGAGAGAGAGAGAGAGAGGCACCACGTCTGACGACTAGACAAGAGAACTGAAGACGAGACACCATGAATATAACTCTGTTCCTGTAGCTACAAATGATTACTAATAGGTAATTACACACCAAACATCACACACACACACACACACACACACACACACACACACACACACACACTACATACACACGGTAATGGGGTTAAGAGTTTCTCCCCAATTGTATAACAAGATACTACTTCAATATATACTACTGATTTTCAGCCATTCTCTCTTCCCAACTGACCAAATACAACGTATGATGTTAATCAGTCATGTAAGCTATAGATAAACTAGAATGGGAACACGTTATATATTAAATGTGGAAGGGTATTAGGGGAAAAGGTGAGAGAAGTGGATTGAGATTCGTGCAGTCAACAACCGTGAAATAACGTTGTAGAACTAGCTTTTATTGGGACAGTTTTTCCCTCTGGGTAGAGCTTTATCAAGTCATGATTCGAAGAAGCTCTAAGCAGACCGAAACGTTCCCCTGTATAAGTTTGTTCTTCAGTGTGTCTTTACTGGTAGACAAGGCCCACGCCGTTCCCTCTCGCAAACAAGTAGCGTTAAGAGTAATAATGTTTGACCCAGGGAACGGAGAACATGGCCGCGGGTTCCAGGGCTGGGATAAATTGTATATGATGCAGAAAGTTGCCGTGAACGCAGGAGCCGCAAGCCACACCCACAGCGGGGGAGCTGTAAGGTCGGCCGGCTGGCTAGCTGGCCGGCTAGCCAGGTGTCAGGGAGAACACGGGAACATCCTGCAGCTCCTCAGGCTGTTTACATCCAGGTTTCTAATTACTGAGGTGTGCACAGGAAAAAAGAAGAAAGAACGATGGTTCATGGAACTTTCTTCAAAGTGTTCTATCGCTTTCCGATGACGGAGCTCGAAACTGTTGCTTGAAAGGACACTGTGGAAGCAACACAGATCTGGAATTCATTATTATGAATTTATATTTTATTTTACTGATTTATTATTATTATTATGATAATTATGAAGCCCTAATTATTATTGTATTCAAGGGAAGTTGTGTTATGTTTATTATATCCATCGAGGTAAGCGCTGAATCAGAATGGATCGTGAAACACATGAGGAATTCGAAGAAGTCAGATCTGATCCAAGAAAGAGTAGAAAAGTTCCAACCTGGATCAAAATCCTCAGATCTCCACGAAAAAGGCACTCACTGCCCTTCTTAAAAGCGGTGAAACCTGCGAATTACTAATGTAACGGAGGACGGTAGCGACATTTCCCAGAAGTCTATTATCTCTAGGCGGTTGAGGAATGAGACGGATGCCGCCATTATCATTCCTCTTACTCCCTGGCCATCGATAAACCCGGCGCAGCATTGTGGTGCTTATTGCTCAGACTCTGATCAAGAGATTCTAATATTGCATATACCATTGTTCTTTGGGTCGTGCTTCAGCAGAGGGAGCGCCGTGGTGGCACGCTCGAATGTCGTTTTCATATCTGATACTCAGGTTTTCTGGGAGGGGAGTCGAGGGTTGAGAAGATTAACATAGACACTGTGTGTTTCTCGCAAAGCTCGACTCTGTGTGTAACTGTGCGATGTTCGAGACTGTGAAACAATTTTAACACAGCATCCGGATATTTTGGTTAACTTACATAAATTT